>NC_089273.1:42537572-42820101 GCF_963678975.1 Dysidea avara
AACAGAATTGCAGTCTATTTGAGACTTACATCGATCTGGTCACTGCATGGGATCTCTGTCACTATTGTCTTTGTGATCACCAGATCATAATGAGTGTCATTATCATTAAACTTTACTGCAAATTTTGCAGAGTTAGAATACATAACAAAGAGGTGTGATTACGAAATTCAAATATGCTGATGGTTTGGCAGCACCCCATGCTGCCAGGAATAGTAAGATTACAAAAGTTATTTACAATTACAGTAGCTATTTAGGCTATGATGCCTACACAAGAAGGTCAACACATTTCCAATAGAAGTTGCCACTCTATACCAGCTGCTGCAACCTATAGTCTGACATCAGTTTCTGCCATCCCCGGCCAACACACTATACTCGTGCAAAGCCGAGTACTGTGAAGGTTCCAGCTGGGTTTAGTGACTGAAAATGTACATTTTCCATTCTACTATACAAAAATTGATTAACATGTGTAGTAAGTAGGCAGAGGAGGTAGGACAAGCCCACGTGCGACATAAAGAATGACATAAGGGATGACGCAATTCATCTGTGTGCTGTGTCGGTAATTGGATGCCTAAAATTCCAACGCACGGCACGTTTAATAGAACAAGATCAAATATGGCGATGTTAATAATCGATGATTCATCTCAGGATTCCCCAACCGAGTTACCGACGTCCTTGGATTTACCCGAGTCCTTTGATTCGCCAGGAAATGATTCACAAGGACCCTCTGACCCTAACAGTATGGGAGTGTATCTTTCACAGAAGTCAGCTCGGTATAGTGATGTTGGTGTGAACTTGAGCGAAGATCACAACGTCTGTGTCGTGGCAATAGGAACAAAGCTTTTGTACGTGTTACCAGGATTTGACATTCTTGCTGTAGAGCTTCGCCACATACAAGTGAAAGGCTCATCGAAAATGGGAAAGCCTGAGGACACTTTTGATTTGTTTGTAAGAAATAATTTTTCATTGAGCAGAACTTACCCTTGTGAAATGTCTCTGAAAGAAGTAACAGTCATTAAGGTTAGATTCACTATATTTATTAATCACATATATAGTACAAAAATAATTCTATATATATTTGTTTTGTAGAAGGAAGATTTCAAGTTGAGTGTAATTACGGATGAGCTGTGCCTTCCACCACAGGGTGTTGTCACGGTTTGGGAGTGGGATTGGATAGAAGATAGTAGCGATGCTGCAATCACTCATGTTTCAGAGACTGAAGCATCAATCACTTATGTTTCCGAGACTTCCTTGGCAGCAACAAGCTTAAGTGACTCTGATGAAACCAACTGTTCTACAGAGAACCTTCAACCTGGCCGTCAGACATCAACAGTAACTTTTAAATGTATTGGCACACAACACGATAAACATGTACAGGGCACCCTTGAGGTAGTTAGCAACCACTTGGATGAAGGAAAAGAAGTACCCGTTAACATATACCCTGAACCGACCAACCCACGTGACACTAAGGCTGTAGCATTTAAATGTTGGATAGAAAATGATTGGCACAGGATAGGCTATGTTGTTAGTGAGGCCCGAGATGAAGTAAATGATGCTCTCCAAAATGGAAAGATACTTGAAGTAAAATTTTCCTGGGCAAGATATCTATTAAACTGGGTACAATCTGGTCCAGGATGGTATGCTGGTATCAATATTACTATAGCAGGACAGTGGAGTACAGCAGTTCACCGTTCCGCAAGTTCAAGATGACATTGTTGATACTTTCTTTGTTTTTAGTTTTGTGTTAATGTACTGCATGCATAAGAATGTTCAAATAATACAACAGAACTATGAGGTGGGGGAGGAAGTTCCAGTGGCACATTGTGGAACTGGGGCCTGACTGAGAGGCTACCTCTGACTGGCATGGTAGCACGCCTTGGCCCAAATGCAGCAGGTTGTTCTCGTCTAGGAACACGTTTCTTCTTTGGTGCCTTCTTTGGTGGTAAGTCAAAGTTAGGTAATGGTTCTTCATAAAAACGAGTATGAGAAGAAGTATGATAAAAAAAATGGAAGGTCAGGGTCAACTCGTTTCACAAATTCTTCTGCAAAACTTTACGAATTTCAAACTTGACTTCCTTGGTTGAAAAATTTTGTCCAATAGCATCTCTCATGGTACTGAAAAAACACTCAATGTCATCAGTGCTACTAGCCCGGGGATGTTCAGTTGGTCGCTTGGCATCATAGCACTCTCGTCTATGTCGTTCCCTTCCTTCAATATTAGTGATCAATGCTGATAGAGTTTCCTTTGAAAATCCCAGTACCTCTTTCAAGCTCCTGGATAAATAACAAACAGAATGAATACAAGATATATATAGAAAATATTTATTGGTACTGAGCAGTCAATCAGTACTGTATGTTTAGGAAAAAAGACAAATTTACATTAAGACAATTCGTTTTACACATGCTTGATCAATTTTATATGTAAACAATCCGTGATTTTTTTCTTAAAATTCATACCTGTTGACTTCCAGCAAAGCAAAATTGTATGATTCTTTGTGCCAAGGCATCAAATCATCTAGAATCATATTCAACAGATTGTAGTTGTACTTTGAACGTGTCAAACTTGAGAGACCACGTTCATCACTAGCTCTTCTCCAATTGCAGATAGTCTCTATGTAAGTTGCCTCTACATTATAACCTTTCTTCTTCATAAATGCTACCAATTAGGTGGAAAACAGACGCTCTGCATCTACTACAGACTGCTTCCGTGCTCCTGTAAGTGCTGGGTATGTCAAACCAGAAGTAGGATCACGGAGAGCTTCAGTATATCGTTCTAGCTTAATCTTCACTGGTCCTCCACTTCTGGTATGACTAGCAATACGCTGCATTAAATAATACAGAAATGATGACTGCTAAATTATACCAGTACCTTGATTAAATGAGCCTCATCTTCCCACTCATAAAAGATGGTCTTGGTTTCAGGGTGCTCTTCTGGAACATACAGGTAGGTGCAAAATGGAACCCCTTGTGCCTCATAACATCGAAGAGTGTGTGCAAACTCAAACTGAGCCAATATTGATCTCATCTGTTCCACTGGCCCTTCACTTTCACCTAGAATTAGGAAACAAATAAACCACTAAAATTTTGCATGCTGTGTAACTATAGTAATCAATCATTTAAAGTGATGAAGTACACAAACTTCCAAATCATCAGTAATGGGTTCATATCCACATACCAGACTTCCAGGTATGAAACATATAGCCAGGTGGAACAGTCCTTGGCCTCAAACGTTGCAGTATATCTTCCATACTGATTCCTTGTTCTCTCCAGTTTCATATGTCCTGGAGAACATTGTGGGGTACTGATTCGTTGTCCAACTCAGCTACAACAGTGCCATCAGGGAGACACCCTATAAAATGCATTTAAAGCATCTGCAAGTACAAGTATGACTAGTTAATAACCTTTTGGTGTTAGCATTGCAGTTAATTTCCGGAGGGACATCTTGCTATACTTAGTCCGCATGTTGGAGCGGATCTGTAATACTGATAATGGACGTGTATACCCCTTACTACATAAGTAGTTGAATTCTCCATCACTACTAAATCCTACATTTCATCATCTTTTATAATTACCATAGATACATGCAATTAACAAAGTACCTGAGACTTTCATTCCTAGGGATATCATCTTCTTGCACAATTCAGAAACAATTCTTCTAAGATCAACTTCTTTAAGGCCAGCATATGGAAACCACTGCACTGGTAAAGCATAAGGTTTCTTGTCGTGTGCATCTGAACTTATCATCAGTACGAATATGTGAGTGGCAGGTTCCCTTTTGAAGTGTACAATTCTTTTAGTCAGCTCACGGAGTCTTTGTCTGATTTGGGTAAGTTTTCTGGGAGCGTTTGATTGATAGAACAACTCAGATGTGCATTTATTTATACAATCTGTCAGATCACTGTACATCTGGCGGCATTCTCTACTAATGTTTTTCAACTCCTCAATATCCCAGGATAAATTGAACATTGTCTGATCAGTAGTACCACCACTTTTCAGCTTCTCCTCATAGGTGTACAAATCCTACAGTACGTAGTTCTGTAGGATTTACTGCATTTAAATATCATACAGAATAATGGCTACGTACTGGTGGATATAAAATCAATATCTGAAGAGATAGTAGCAAGAGCTTTCTCAAGATCCTTTCTTATAAGAGATATATCAGAGGTGTCAAGTCCAATCTTGTCAATCCAAGTTAAAGTGGCCTGAAATTCGGCATACTGGTGTTGGAGTTTCCCATCATTCAAATCTACATCGCCTGACCATTCACCAACCACTGACTGCCATAGACCTTTAACAACATCTGTCCCATCACCCTTGATCCACCACCTAGCTGTTGGATTCACCGACACAAGTTTCTTAAGCACTGTTACCTGAAATTTATTACACAGTACACCATATAACAGTATACATTGATATTTACTTGTATTTCTGGTCCAGTACTAAAATCAGTTGAAGCAATGTCTCGACATAGTGTACGCTCTGACAATCCTGGAATATTCACCAAAGCCTAACAGATATGCAGTTATGTAACATCTTTGTAGTAAAGTTTACATGTGTGCTTATTTACTAACCTTAGTTGGATCTGTAGAGGTGCATTGTTCCAATATCATATTTGCTTGTGCCACAGGTTCATGACTCCACATAGGTCCTGTAAATACCTTACACCATTTAGTCCCAAACAGCACATACATTGTCTGTAACCAAGACCAGTAATCAGGAGGGCAAGTTATCTAAAACAATGCAAATGGTCATCATTCCTGTGACATAAATCCGTACGTACCTGTTTAGCTGATGATGAAGTGAAGAACTGTACAATATATTCTATGAGACCCATTGGCATTCTCTTTGCTGGCAGAAGCGAATCTGACTGATCTGATCTCATTGTCCCAAGTGCTTTGGCCAGCAGATAGATCACATTAGTTCGGTCACATTGTTTCAGATGTGCCATTGCATGCAAACACAGTTGTAAAAAGTCACTAGGAATACACCCTGCATTAGTATTTCTCATCATAATCATGCCAAATAAGTTTGTCAACACTGCACATTGTTCATCACATGATAACATCTCTAATTGTTCCCAGCAGGATTTCTCGATTTCTTTAGGACCTGGTTTACATTTTGAAATACTACCAGATGAGATTTCTGACAGTACTTGTCCTACTGTTATTGTCGAGTTGCTCTGGGATGCTTGTGAACACAGTGGTGGTGTACAATTCCATGAGTTGGAGGTTGTTGACAATGTTGTTGAAGACAATGTTGCAAGAGGCACTGTCACGCCAGTGAATGTTGGATAGGCTGAAGTGCCAACTGGAAGTAGTGCTGACAGTACATGTCCTACTGTCATTGGTTGATTATGTTGAAATGGTGCTGAATGGGACAAAGGTGTTGCTGAAAAAGATGACGTCGAGACTACTGTACAAGTTAATGCACTTGGCTGAGTGACAAACGAAGCTGAGGAACAACTTGAAAGCTGGGGAAAACTTGGCATAGATGATGCTAGCTGCACATTAGACACATCTGGTAATGATGAAGTTGGCAACATTATGGAAGGTACTGGTAGTTGAGACGGCAACTGTGAAGGAACATTAGGCATTTGCAAAATGGCCAGTGGTTGAGAAACAATTGGTGACACTTGCACAGACGTTCCTTGAGACAATGACTGATAACGCTTTTCAGCCAAAACAGGAGATGAAAACTGTTTGGCTAAAACATTCAAAACCCTTGCTCTACATGAAGCACCTACGTGTATCTAAAAATTACATGTTATTCAGGTATAAATTTTGCTAACCTGTTCGGCGATTGGCAGACTGAGAATGAAGTTGAACAAAATTCGCAGCATCCACCCAGAACTTTTGGTGCTTGTGAGATACCCAACTCTTCCCATCAGTATGGAACATAAGGAAAATAATAAGTGCGTGCGTTTCTTAATCCAGCCATTTCAGGTGCTCTTGCTCTTTTCTAGGAAACAGTACTCTTCGTTTCACCCCACTAGGCTTCCCATCAGGTAATCTGGAAGCAGACCGCCTCTCAGATCGCTCCAATTTAGGCGTTAGGCACAATTCACGCATTCTACCGACAGCATTAGTCAATTCTTCCACACTTACATGAGAGACACCTTCTGTAGGAGTAAAAGGGCTCTTGCTATCAATGTCAGAGCTGCTGCTTGAGTTGCTATCCCACTCCATCCCTAATTAATGCGCTCTGTAAAATAACTTTCCCTACAACTGAGGTTCGGAGAGGTTCGATCCACGAAGCAATAACAATAAACCTAATAGACGTAGAGTGGCAATCTGAGCGTTAAAAATCCAAGAATTGAGTAGGTTTAACGAACAACGGTTAATACAATGCTCGGACACATAACGTAATTTACATTATGCAATGCACATGGGCTTGTCCTACCTCCTCTGGTAAGTAGGTATACTGTTACAGTAGCCATTGTCTTACTTAGTATAGAGATCGCTTTTCATGTTGGTTGTTCGGCCTCTCATTTCTTCCTGGACTTCTCTGTTAGCAAGAGCTATATAGATGACACAAACAGTAGACCAGTAAGATCTGGAAGTTTTCGCTGAAAGTACTTAAACAAAATTAACTGAGATGACATTTAAAAGCTGTAGCTACTGTATAAGGAATGCATCACAAGCGCAATTATTTGTATACGCAAATTATTCATAATTTGTCGTTTTAAATTTTGTTGATACAGCCAGGTCCAGCAACGAAATTTTTTTGATGATGGATTTTTCTTGATAACGGTATGTCATCGAAAGAGAATATTTATGTTAAAATTATCCAGATGTATGGGCAGCTGCTACATGATTTTGTATAACTTTTTAAAAATTGTATTGATTTCATAATCAAACCCACAATCATTTATAAAATGTATGTGTATATAAGGAATTCAGTGTTCTTGAATGTTATATCCATCAATAGCACAGATGTGCGTTACTCTATAATTTTTGGAAAGACTTTACTGTAAGCACAAAGTCTTTAGTATCATCATCAAGTTGATTCTCATCGAAGATCATCTAATTTTATGCTTTTGTACCATTGTGGCAAGGCTATAGAAGTAGAGTATTTATGGAGTGTCTTCTAGTATAGCTAAAGGTATAAATGACCTCCATTGTGTGATTGTTTTTATGATCCCAACTATGTGCCCAGGGGCGTAATTACAATGTAGACAGGTGAGGCAGTTGCCTCAATATTTGGAAATTGAACTGAGAATCTAAGAGTAAAATTGGACCTTTTAGATGTATTGAAAGCTTGTATTTACAAATTTTATGTGTTGTGTAGTTCAACGTGTATCAATAGTAAAAGTCCATCCAGGAACAACTCCAGCTTGGGGTTTCTGAGGCTTTTCAGAAACTGGTCAAGCAAGTTCAAGATACTCTAATAGAACACTCACCCTGAGATATTAGCAGTCAAGCACATTGTGATGATGTTTGTTCCACCTCACATGGTGTCCTGGGAGCTTATCACCAGGCCCTTAGCTTGACATGCTCTGCATGCTATCAGAGATAGTAGAGAACCTATGATATTAGCCATATGGCGTAATATGCTATGCGTATAGGTGCTGCTGTTAATTTGCTGTAATAGTATTGCTTCCAGATTCATACTTGTAAAACCAAATCTTCAAAGTTTCTTGTGGGAATACCCCAGCCTCTCTAGCTGGATCATACTATGCATGCAAGTGTTGCTTCACATACTAGAGTGCAAGCATCATTTCATGGTCCATCATAAACAGTGCAATGTCTGATTCACATATTTAAAATTTCTAGCTATGCCTCTCATGTCATATTGTGCGTATACAGGAGCTTATAAGGCGGCGAAGGAGCATGAAACTTACGTAGCTTGCTGGATGCCATCAAAATCCAAATTCATTAGCGATTAGTTTCCATATAAGGAAAGTAAAATCTCATTAATCGACGCTGTGTACTAATTTGTGCACGACACTCGTAGCAATTTATTCAAAAAACGTGACGTAATTTGGATTGTGATGGAACCGAGTTTCATGCTCCTTCGGCGGCTCATAAGCTCCTGGTAGTATACTATTCCTAATTCAGTGATGGGTATAGATGAGTTTACTTATTTACTTTTTTTATAGCATAACTGGTGTAGCCACACATAGGACAGTGTTTGGGTTTAGCTGGGGGAATGGGTAGTGCTGCTACTACTGTTTATAAGAGAATTGCTTCCCTACTCTCTGCGAAGAGGGAACAGTCCTATAGCATAGTGCTCTGCGATATATCGGTAATACTGTTTATTGTGATAAATTATCATAACTGATTATCATACCATGACAGCATTTGATAATCAATATATCAAAATACCTGTATATCGATGAATACCGGTATAGGATTGCTTTTAACCTGGCCTTTGGTGTTTAATTATCCAATTTGTTGATGGTTTAGCAGATACGCCCTAAACAAAAACTTTAGGTTGTCACATTACAACACATGCTTACTTGTACTGAACTATATATATTTTTGGTTTTTGGGAAGATACCACTTCATACTATATAGGCCCAAGAAAGGATGCAATAGTTACAATAACAAGGTAACTATATACCGATATACCGCAATATTTTCCTGTTACTAATACCATGTATTCAAATTTCAATACTGCCGAACTCTACTATAGCGTGGTGATGTCTTGGCTGAGGTGCTCCATAAGTTTTTCCTTGCTGTGGTGTGCTATAACCTGCCTACGTGGTGCTAGATCCATCCGTGGAAGCCCAGTAGTGATTGGAGCACTTGACCTTACAACATCTGAATGTCAGGTATTTCCTTCACATTAGTTTAACATCTTTGTCTAGCATCTTACCATCTGGTGCTGGAGGTGGTGGTAAGGAGTGCTGGTCACCCCGGGGAAAAAAACCCACACATACGTACTTTATCATAAGAAAGAATGGTACCTGAGTTAACATTGTCTGTTGTTAACATTTTGTCTGTTGTTAACGTTTTGCCTGTTAATTACTGACTGGAATGTGAAGTGGTCATTACGCTTTGCTTTCAGCACGTTACATAGCACTACAAACGGAGAACAGTAGAAGAAGTGCCTGTGCAATTAATTGTTTGTAAATTTAGGGAAACCATCGTGCTACAGTGAATTGACACCTTGGGCTGTTAGCAAAAAGAATTGGAATGCAAAGGAGGACAAGTGTAAGTCCTTGATGCATGTGTAGTTTGTACTGTGGTATGCCAAAAGGCACCTGTTGGGCTGAAGCGACATCAAACAATGAAAAATCAATCCTGTATTCTTATTCATTATTGAGTTACGCTTGTCTGAATGCGTTATTTAGTTGGTTGGTCTGTCTGTCAGTCAGCAAATCAGTTAGTCAAAATTCCACTATATATATATATTATATATATATATATATATATATAAAGTTGATTGTAGCGTTTTGGAAGCAATTCAGGCTGTAATAAAGGCGGTTTTTGAGTCATAACCAAAACCCACAATCAATTGTGTAATGTACTTTTATATAAGGAACTCAGTAATCTCGGCAAAGTGTCTGGTTTAGCTAAAAGATAGATTTTTTTCTATAATTTTTGGCAAGACTTTTTTGCTGTAAGCATCAAGTCTTTTATTCTGATTGCATTGTTGATTTGCATCAAAAATGTCAAGCTATAAGTGTAGATGATCTCCATTGTTTCATTGCTTTTATTTCTATGATCCCTACTAAGTGTGAATGTAGTACCTAGTAGGGGTGGGCAATACCAGAATTTTTCTTCAATATGATTCCAAGTACTTTTGTCATGGTATTGATGAGTATTGTGCTCCTACGATGGTTACTCCATCTACATAGCAATTTTCAATTCATTCCATGAAGCGGTTTACCCTGCAAGCGTGACAACAAATCGATCTTGTTTTACACGAATAATTGGTCATAAATCCTGAACCATTTATCACATTTGCACTAAATTTGATACTAGGATTCACCTTTGGACTCTCTTTCTGTGTGCCACCAAATTTCAAGGCAATTGGAGCACGCCTTTGCATTTTATAGCAATTTTTGCAAGTATGCAAAAAGACTACGAAAAATACAAAGCAAAGAACGAAAATCAAACTTTTAGCAGCTCGTGTCTCGGAAATGGCTGGAGCGATTTCTTTCAAATTTGGAATGTAGACTCCTCTAGCTGGCGGGCAACTCTGTACCAAATGTGGTTCCAATCGGATAAGGGATCACCGTAAAACAAAGGTATGAAAATGATGTTTTCTTTGACGGCTTCTTGGGCCTCACGACACTATCGTGTGTCTTGATATATATTAAAGTTGATAGCAACGTTTTGGAAGGAATCCAGTCATTACTTAAGGCAGTTTTTCAGTCATAACTAAAACCCAGTTTTTAAGTCATAATTAAAACCCAGTTTTTGAATCATAACTAAAACCCAGTTTTTGAGTCATAATTAACTAAAACCCAGTTTTTGAGTCATAATTAACTAAAACCCAGTTTTTGAGTCATAATTAACTAAAACCCAGTTTTTGAGTCATAATTAACTAAAACCCAGTTTTTAAGTCATAACAGAGAAATTGAAGTTATCACAATAATATGTGACCGGATCTGCGAAAACCTGACATAATGGCGCAAGCCTAAATTTTCAGTATAAGCCATTGATTTGTAATGGGTAAAATATTTGCATAACCGAAAAAAAATCGTAAATTTTTTAAATGCTTTGTTCTTTGTGAAGGAAGGGTCCTATGATAAAAACCTAGATATCATCGTATTTGCCTACTCAAAAGGAGTTCAAAAATCTGTTTCTTTGCAGTAGACTAAAGGATACGTAAGTTAGGGGCATTTGTTTACGTCACGTCGAAACGATCGTACGCGATCGATTTTTCTTCACTGATTTCGTCTCTGTATGCAGTGAAGAATGGTAATAGAAGAAAAAACTTACCCAGTAATGTACCCCCTATTCATGGTGAACACAACGGTGTAAGTTGCAACTCTGTACTGCTTTTTATTTTTAAGTTACAGCCGTTTTTGTAAGCGCATATAATTTATTTTCCCAATACTTGCTTTACAAATCGATCTTTCTGTTGTTGCTACTTTATAGGACTGTAACTCCAAACGTCGTTGCCATACGAGACTGAAACTTGGCCAGAGCATACACTTGGCTAAGTAGATTATAGATATTCAATAATAAAGAATTTGAAAAATTCGCCATTATGTTGGGTTTTCGCAGATCCGGTCACATATTTATTATTCAGTGACAAGCTACTTATTGATGGCACCTTCCAGAAGAAATATTAGTTGTAGAACAACAGCCCTTAAAATAATTTCACTCCACTACGTTAAGCTTTCTCACTATAGAGAACGTCAAATGTGTGATATTCAGGATACCTCAAACTATCGTGTTTCTTGCTGTGGTATTGTAAATTTACCAACATAATTATGGTACTGAATATTTATTTACATTAATGTTACCTGGATGTATGGTCAGCTGCTAGATGGTTTTGTTGTCATAAGCGAAACCCACAATCAGTTGTAAAATGTACATATATATAAAGAACTCAATAACCTTAAACAGTGTAGTTCTATATTTGTTGAAGTTTGGATTCATAAATTTTTGGAAAGACTTTGCTGTAAGCATCAAGTCTTTTATGTCATTGCAAAGTTGATTCACATCAAAGATGTTTTCCTGATGTGTGTGTGTGTGTGGGTGTGTGTAGTGTGTGCATGCATGTGTGGTGTATATGTGACCCTTTGAGCGAAAACTGGTTGTTTTTATACACATTCCTTGCATTCCATTTTATTACATAATAGTTATACAGGCACAATGTGGAGTCTATGAAATTTATAAACTCAAAGACCCGAATCTGTAGTGCATGAGCAAAGCGAGGGTGCTACTAAGGGCTTGAGAGTTTTCATAGACTCCACATTGTGCTTGTATAACTGCTTTAGATTCTATTTTACATTACACTCAGATTACTTACCTTGTCCATGGCTGTTTCCACTGTAATCTTGGCAAAAGTGACTGGTTTTCATATGATAATACTAGCGCCTTGGCAACTACGCATGCTCACGTGACAAAATAAGTTCCCTTGGTACATCACTGCACGTGAAATATGCATAGTGATTGGATAAACCTAGAATTTGAGCATATGTTAAAGGCGTGGAGTATATTAGAAAACAAGGTGGAGTGTATGCAATTTATTACCTACCCAAAACAACCTAAATAGAGTCTGATTCTCTGTTATCTTTAGTAACAAAGGGGTGAATTAACAGCCAAAGTTTCAACCTTTTTGTGATGAACAGTCTTGGAGGTATAGCACTAGACAGTTGGAATAGTGGTAAATTCAATTTATACAGCAACAATATGGCAAATAAATTGCAGGCACTTGTTTAATCACTCATAACTGATTACCAAAACAAGCTACAAAGACGGGGTTTGGCTCAGTCTGTTCACCATGAACTGGCAAATTGATCAAGGTATAGTGTTTTCCCTGTACGTTTCTGTGTGACAAAGAAGGCTACAATGAAATGCTGGCGGTAAACTTTATTCCAACCGCATCATAAAGAAGCACCCTTATCTCATGTGTCTTACACTGTATAAGCATGAAAAAAAGATTTACTTACTCTTAGTGACAAGGTGAATCTGATGTTGCGCAGGTTTTATTGATTTGAGCTTTGTTTCAATGCATATGTTTGTCATAAACATTGCAATGTCTGGTTTACTTATTTAAAATTTCTAGCTATGCTCCTCGTGTTATAGTGTACATCTACCGAGTGTATAACTACTTTTTAATCCCAAAATCAGTTATGGGTGTATACCGAATCAGTGGCGTAGCCAAGGGTAGGCATGTACCCACCCAAATTTCCCTAGAACAGTGGCCCCCACTGGCTATTGCTATTGTGAACCAGCGTTGAAACCGGGTCGGGTCATCCGGGTCACATTTTCTCCGGGTCATCCGGGTCTGACCCGGTTTACAATTTATCCGGGTCTGACCCGGATTGGATCACGTGAGAAACGAAATTGTTCGTTTGACGACGTGGAACTTATAAACGCTATCGCGTAGCTCTTTCGTGAACCACGCCCACTTATCGCATTACCAACATATACTCAGCCACGCCTATTTGTTAGTAAGTGCAGTATGTAGCACGAAACTGAGGGTATCTATGGTGAGGGGTAGCTATTGTCAGTAGGTGAAGACCTTTTTTTTTTTTTTTTTGGTTGGTCTTAACCTACAGCTAGGCTGAAGTTGCAATATTTACTCAACACGAATCGAACACTCAAAATGTAGACTCGTTCGCTCACCCGAGACTAGCCGAAACACGTCTCGGCTTTAATTAATCCGGGTCACATCCGGGTCACATCCAGGTCTGACCCGGATTGCTATCCGGGTCAGTGGGTCATCCGGGTCAGCAGTAGTGACCCGGTTTCAACGTTGTTGTGAACAAGAGACAAGTAGTGCATACGTATCTTGGAACACCATATTTTCATTGTAAATCAGCAGATGATATTGATTTAAGTTCAGTAATTACATCACTTGATCTGAGTAGTTTCAATGCTTTCTATTTAATATGCAGCATCATGTGAACTAAATTTTTAGCAGGTAAACAGAAGAACACGAGGAAGGAGGGAATTCAGTCTATTTTTTCATTCCCAGAGTACTAGCTAAGTTGTGAGTGACAGCATGGATTCTGTAGTGACCTAAAGTGATAGACGAAATTAAATTCTCTGGTGTTGGACAAGTTGGTTGGAGATGAAAGATTCAGTGGTGACTGAATTAAGCCATACGACTATTTTAAGAGTCAGGCTGGAATGTATAGAGTTGTGTACAAATGCAGATGAGCTAAAAGATAACAAGACAAGGAGTTAGTTTTCAATTCTAGTTTCTATGTCATTCATACAGTAGCGTTAGACCAGTAAAATAAGCTGCAGGAATAGCAGTGTAGTGTATTATTAGCCAGCTAGATACATTTATGCACTTTTGAAATAATGTTTAAATGGAGTTTAACTAGTTAACTAGGTTAATGTTGCAGTTGAGCATGCATGAGTGTATTATGATAGTGACTAACTCGAAGCTCCACCATGACTGGAGGGAAGATTGGGAAGGCACACGCGTGAGAAAGGTTGGCAATAATTGGAGAATAACATTGCGCATGCGTTACAAGAAAAAGGCACGTGGAGAGGTGTTAGAACACATGGTGCTATGTGGCATAGTGAATCTTGTCCCACCCACACCACTCCCCTCTACCAACTATCTCATATTAGTATTTTAGAAGACAATAATCACAAAGGGATTGTTGGGTGGGGTTTAATGTAATGTATTGCCCAATAAAAATTAAATTAACGGGGGTGTGGGGAGGTGAAGCATACACCACAGACAGTCCCAGCAGGGAGCTTAGTAAATCTCCCCTTTTTTCCCTTATCTTTTCCATCTTGAGGCTAGCTCAGGGTGTGACAGTGCAGGGTTTCTATTAGGACAGTTGTGGCATGCGGAAATTCTTGTGGCTTCAGAGAATGTTAGAATCCCCAAGCATTCCTACCTCCATAACAGGAGAATCCATGGAACCCTGCACACCTACCAAAACAACCACCATCTGTTGACGGTGGCAACCCGCTCACAACCCGCTCACAACAGGGTAAGCCCTGCTGACCGGGTTAAACTTACAAGCAACATTAAACCAAATGTATTTTAGAGTCCACTAAGGATGGACTCACATTTTGTGCTAGTATATTTGCATGTGGTGAAATGTGTGGGAAAGTGTGCCCACCCATCCCTGAAGGCCTGGTTACGTCACAGGACTGAATTAGGGATTAAATGTCCACTAGTATATCTGCGGGTGTAGGCAACCTCATTAGTGTCATTACGCTTCACTTTCAGTTATGTTTAGCTACAAATAGAGAATATTGTAGTAGGGAAAGTACTTCTACAATCAATCCAATCACCATAATAATATAAACCAGTCATGCTTCCCAATTAGCAATTACTGACTTGAAGTGAGTGGCTATTACGCTATTTCAGTTATGTTCAGCCCATTACACAGCATTACAAACGAAGAACAGTAACTCTGTAATCCAGTCTGCATGGAAAATTAGTGTTGAACCAAAATGCATATTTTCAGATACCAACTGTTTGCCCGTTCGTCTAGCCGATATGCTGATAGCAAGAGTTCATATTGTATTATGAACTCTTGCTGATAGTATAACTGATATTATTTGATTCTTCATCACAGGGGAGGAGGAGTAGAAAATCACTTAAATGTTGTGTGTAAATTTTATTTATAATGCTATTGTAATTAACTGCATGGGTGGCTGAGAACAATGTTAGCTATTTTTGCACTAACCTCTCTCATGGAAAAGGAAGTGAAGTTGTATAAAAACTGCTTAGCCAGCTTGTGTTTTTTGTGGGATTCCAGACCCTTTGCAAAGGACAATCAACTAATTGTGTGGGGTGCAGATAAATAACACAGCCTGCTATAGCCTTGTAATCATAACAAACAAGTCTAAAACAGGTACAGCAAATAAATGTTTTACCACTTACCGCTGTGTTCACCTTTTCTTTAGTGTCACATGTTTATTACTGTCTTTTCTGATTATAAAATTGGATGATTATTTTGCTTCATTACCTATTGTTGGCTGTTACTGATTATTCAACTGATTGTTGGTGCAACACTGAGAAATACAGACAATGATCCCTGTTTGCAAACATAGGGAAGCCATTGTGCTACCGTGAATTGACACCTTGGGCTGTCAGCAAAAAGAAATGGGACACAAAGGAGGACAAATGTAAGTCCATGATGCGTACACTGTGATATGTCAAATGACACCTGTTGGGCTGAAGCGACGTCAAACAGTGAAAAAATGTGGCCGGATCTGCGAAAACTCGACACAATAGTGCATTTTTCGAATTCCTGTTTAGTAAATATTTATAATCTACATAGCCAAGTGTATTCTCTAGCAAAGATTCAGTCTCATATGTCAATAACTTTCGGAGTTACAGCCCTACAAAGTAGCAACAACAGAAAATTGATTTGTACAGCAAGTATTGGAAAAATAAATTCCAGGCGCTTACTAAAACGGTTGTTACCTTCGAAAGGATGGATGTACTGGGCTGGAATTTCCACCATCGTGTTCGCCATGAATAGGGGAATCATTTACTGGGTAAGTTTGTCTCTTTATCATCTTTCTTCACTGGATACAAAGGTGAAATTTGTGAAGAAAAATCGATCGCGTACGATCGTTTTGACGTCACGTAAACAAACACACATATCTTGTGTATCCTTGGGTCTACTGCAACAAAACAAAGATTTTCTAACTTCTCTTGAGTAGGCAGATAAGATGATATCCAGGGTTTTATTGTTAGTCCCTTTCTTCACTAAGAAATAGGCATTCAAAAGATTTACAAAAAAATTTCAATAATATGCAAATATTTCACCAATTGTTTTCAATGCTTTATACTGGAAATTTAGGCTTGTGCTATTGTGTCGGGTTTTCACAGATCCAGTCACAAATAAGCCCACATCCTTAGCTGTTATAGAGTTATGCTTGTCTAATGCATAAGTTGGTCAATCATAAACCATTTCTATGTAGCAGTGTATTCCTGCTTACAAACCCCCATTTTCAACCTTTGGTTGTGGGTGACATTTTTGGATGGAAACTTTTCGTACTGCAAGTCAAGAACACAATATGACTCTTAGTAGGGGTCATAGAAATAAAAGTAATGAAACAATGGAGGTTATCTACATGTATAGTTTGACATCTTTGATGAGATCAAACACTTGATGTTTACAGCAAAAATTCTTGCCCAAAATTATGAGTAAGTATTCGCAGAATTTATTATTCAGTGACAAGATAGTTATTGATGGCACCTTCCACAAGAAATATTAGTCGCAGACTGACAACCCACAAAATTATCTCCACTATGACCACCTTGTCACTATAGATAAGATCGCCTTGCCAACTTATAGGCTGAGTTTTATGTTAACGTCATGTCAAGTCTACTAGGCTGTAGTACCTGACAGGTAGAGGTGTGTATCATTGCAAATGTGTAATACCTCAAACTGTTGTTGTCTTTCTTGCTACGCTATCTATCATAAACTTTGTAGTGTAATAATCTGTTGAGAATATGCTGTCAAATGATTATCCAGATGTATGGGCTAGTTGCTATATGTTTTTGTGTGACTTTTATTTTGTTATTTTAACTGCACTGACTTCATAACGAAAACCCACAATCAGTTGTAGAATGTACATGTACATAAGAGATTCAGTGATGTTGGCCTATGAATCCTTCTATGGCGATGATGATGTCTAATCATAATTTTTGGCAACAAGTCTTTGATCTCATTACAAAGTTACTTCTCATCAAAGATGACCGTGGACAACTTGTATGTGTACCATTAGGGGTGAATGATATTTTCAGAAACAAATAGTGATAATTTTTTGGCACGTTATCTCTTAGTATAACTACTAGTATTGTAATATGTCTCTTTTATAATTCATAACTAGTTCATATCAACTGACTTGCCTGTCCAATTTGTTTTCAAATTACAAGAATGCTGATTTATTGCATAGTGACTGGTTGTAAATACCTGGTATTGTACGCCTGAGCTGTACCTGTGGTGTTTTTCTACAAGATGTTACATCATACTTACCAAGGTAACAGCAGCTATAACACATTGCGCTTGTTACAGTGTATCTCGATGTCACTTTTGCACGTCAATATCAGTAAAATATGGATTATTGAAATATTGCTCACCCCAATGGACAAGTAAAGTATTGATTAAGTGTCTACTAGTATAGCTAAAAGTGTAAACAACTTCCCTAGTGCCATTGCTTTTATGTTCCCTACTGAGTGGGATCTGTTTTTCAACTTTGGATTGTGTCATTCTTAGATGGATATCTTTCATTCTGTAAATTATAGAGAATGGATTATAAAATACTTCAAGATTGGCTGAATTATAGTAACCTGTTCTTTACTTTGTAAACAAATAACAAGCTAATATTTTCTAACACCTTCCATAAGGGAACAGTTTGCAGACTGACACATTGGATAACAGCCATTAACAACCATGTGTAAAAGTTTGTGTACTTTTTGTGAAAGACAGGTATCTGTTGTATTAGTGCAGTTTAGAGTCCCAGTAGTTGGTTTAATACTTCTATTGAAATTTGATCACTTCTTGTAATCTATTATAAGTTGTAGTTTTGTCTTGAATGATAGGGATAATCTATGTAAAAAGACCAGTATGTTTATTTAATATGTTGATTTTCAGTCATTACCAAAACCCACAATCAGTTGTAGAATATACATGTATATAAGAAACTAAGTGACTGTAAAACAACACATTTTAGAAGGTCATCGTTGATGTATCTACTTTTATTTTTTTGGAAAGACTTCTTGCTGTAAGCATCAACTCTTTGATCTCATCAGAGATGTCAAGCTAAACGTGTAGATGACCTCTTTTGCTTCATTACTACCTTTATTTCTGTGATCCTTACTAAGTGTCATAGTGTGAATCTGTTAAGAGTATACCTACTTATAGCTCAAACAGGTCTGAAGCAATGTGCTCCCAAGGATAACTAGGTAATGCTGTACTAATCAGAGATTCTCTATTGGGAGTTGTGGTCTTCTGACAAACAGGACATGATTGTACAAAATTCTCAATTTCCCTAGATACACCTGGCCACCAGATTGAAGAAGAGACACGCATCCTACAATGTTGGATGCCCTGGTGACCCTGATGTATCTTCTCTAGGGTCGCTTGTCTCATACTCACTGGGATGACTATCCTGGATTGGTAAAGTAATAGTGTGTCACTGAGGGTGAGTTCACCTCGAAATCTCCAAAAGTCTTTCAATTCTCTAGATAGGTTATTTCTATTAGGCCAGCCTGAAATGCAGTACTCGATTAGCTTTGAACAAATACTGTCCTCAGATTGGGCCTTACGATAGCTGTCCAAACGGTCAGGGCTTGCAGGAAAAGCTGCAGTGATTGCTTGTACAAACTGTTCGATTTCTTGAGAGGAGTAAGAGCTACTGTCATTTGAAATATCCTTAACTGGTGCTCTTGACAAGGTGTCAGCTGTATACAGAGTCTTTCCAGGTACGTGCTGAATGGAATACTGGAACCTCATCAAACGAAGTCTGAACCGAAGCACTCGTGGTGGGAGCTGATCTAAACTTCCTACCTAATATAGGTACTAAGGGCTTGTGGTCAGTTTCTAATATAACACTCTTGCCAAGGACATATTCAATTCTAAAGCCCATGTCAAAGCCAGTGCCTCTTTTTCAATTTGAGCATAATGAGTTTCAGCTTCGTTGAGTGCCCGTGAAGCAAAGGCTACTGGTCGCCGTGCTCCTTGTTGTTGTTGCTGCATTAGGACAGCTCCAATCCCATAGGCTGAAGCATCGGCACTGACTTTTGTCTTTGCTTCTATGTCATAGAGGGCAAGTACACGGGATGAGCATACCTCCTTCTTTAGTTGAATAAATGCCTCTTCTTGGTCAGCTGTCCATGTCCATGATGTCTTAGAACTCAACAATTCCCGGAGTGGCTTTGAGATATGTGCTATATTTGGAGAGAATTTGCTCATCTGGTTGATCATCCCCATGAATCTTCTGAGCTCAGTAACTGAGGATGGTGGTGTCATCCATAGTATCGCAGTGGTTTTCTTTGGGTCAGGTGAAATTCCGTGCTTGTTTATCACATGGCCTAAGAAACATATGCAAGACTGGTAATAACTGCATTTACCTTCGTTTAAGGTGATACCGGCTGACTGAATTCTTTGAAGTGTGGCCTGTAGTCTAGACTCATGTTCAGCTGTGTCTTTACCATACACCAGAATATCATCGACATGACAAAGCACCCCTGATAGGCCTGAAAGTACTTCATTCATGTGGCGTTGAAAGATTTCTGGGGCACTGGATATTCCGAATGGTAGTTTATTAAAACAAAACCTCCCAAAGGGGTTATGAAAGTGGTCAGCAACTTAGACTCATTGGCTAAGGGTATCTGCCAGAATCCGTTATTGGCATCCAATTTACTGAACACAGTTGCTCCTGATAATTGTGCAAGTGTGGTATCCACTTTAGGCATAGGGTGTACTTCTCGTAATACATTTTCATTTAGTGGCTTAAGGTCAACACAGATTCGGACTGCCCCTGAGTCCTTGGGCACCACCACCATTGCTGCACACCATGGGGTTGGCTCTTCGATAGGTGAAATTACCCCCAACCTTTGCATGCGTTTTAATTCACACTGCACTTTTGAGCGTAGTGGGAGAGGAATGTTTCATGGAGCATATAACGCAAATGGTTGACTGTTTGGTCTAAGCTTGATTGTATATTCACGTGCAAATGTTCCCAACCCTGTAAACAACGAAGGATACTGTGAAATGATAGTTTTTCCAACAGAGCATACATTAAACAACAGTTCTAATTCCTTTATTGCTGGCAGTCCCAGAAGATCACTCTTTAGGTCTTTAATGATGTACACATCTTGCATGCAGTATCTCCCCTGATAGGTGAGGGAGAGGTTTATCTTACCAAGGATATTCAAGCGGGTCTGGTCTGGACCATAAAGTGACACTTCAGTCTCTTCCAATAGCATGACAATGTCCATGGACTTCCAGGTTGAATCTGATATGGCAGTAACCTCAGCACTGGTATCTACTTTAACAACTGTCGGCTTGCCTTGGATTTGAATTGTTATAGCCCACATGTTCTATTGTTACCTTCCACTGTGTCTAAATACTTGTCAGGTGTTTCTGGCTGTGAGTAATTTGATTGGCTGGAGAGTTCATGCACATCCCTGGTCTGCCAACCAACTGTGGTAGATAAACACTGACTGCTATAGTGTCCTTTCCTATTGCAGCGGTAACATGACACATCTCTTGCTGGGCAGGACTGTCGTGGATGGGAGCCCTTTCCACATCTTCTACAATTCTGGTGTGTTATTGTTTGCCTTACTGCTGGAGGTGGTATTACTGGTAGCTTCTTTCTGGGTACTGTTTTAGCTACTGCATCAAGGGATGTCTCTTCTTTAACAGGTTTTTATAATACTTCTTGTTGCTCCTTCACAGCTTCACGTTGGTGGATTAGCCATTTGGCTTTGTCCAGCGTGAGCTCAGCCTCCATCTACAAATGTTCAGACAGTGCATGGTCGCGGATCCCGACTACAAGACGGTCCCGGATGAGTTCTTCCTTCATCTCACCATATTCACAATTATCACCTAGTCGGTGTATCTCAGTTATAAATTGTTCCACTGACTCATTCGGCAACTGATTTCTCCTGTTAAAATGCACCTGTTCGAAGATTAAGTTCTTTCGCACCTTGAAGTGATCGTCAAACGCGTCAACAACTTTACTGTACTTCTTCCTATTCTCAGAGGTTATTTTCGTTGTGTCTAATACGTCTTCCGCGTCCTCTCCAAGGCAATAAAGAAGGGTGCTTACTTGTTGTTCTTCCCCCAAGTCTGCTAGTCCTGACGCCAGTCGATATTGTTTGAAGTGACGCTTCCATTCAGGCCACTCATCAGTCTTTTGAAAACAAAATGGAGCTGGGGGCTGTAGGTTCACCATAGCCATCACGAAACGACAGTCCCTTCTGACACCATGTGCAATAATGACGCATGCGCAATAACTATTATTTCAAACAAAGTACAACATACATATAGGTTACAACAAACATACACTATAGTATACAGCAACTATGGTGATACAGTTTACATGTTACAACAACTAAAACCCACAATCAGTTGTAGAGTGTACATGATTGCCTGTGACTGTTTTATACACTTAGCTGATCAATTTTTTTTCTCATTGTACCACTTACCAGACCCATAGAAATGAATAGTATAATGCTAATTGTAGAGTTTGAGAAGGGCAATATTTTACAACCAAAACCCACAATCAGTTGTAGAGTGTACATGATTGCCTGTGACTGTTTTGTACACTTAGCTGATCAATTGTTTTTCTCATTGTTGGACATACTACCACTTAACAGACCCATAGGAGTGAATAGTATAATGTTAAATGTAGAGTTTGAGGAGGGCAATATTTCATAACCAAAACCCACAATCAATTGTAAAGTGTACATGTATATAAGGAACTCAGTAATCTTAAGCAATCCGTTTGTTACCCCTTGATAGTGTAGTTAAGGGAAGTTATTAAATGTAATTTTTGGCAAGACTTTTTGCTATAAGCATCAAGTCTTTGATCTCATTACAAAGTTGATTCTCATTGAAATGTCTTCCTGAATAACAGTGTACGATTATGGGATGGCTACTGTTAACAAGTAGACTAACTATATGACCGAAGTATAGATTGAGTGTCCACTAGTATATGCTACTGCCTAAACGCAATGTCGTGAGCATCAATTGTGTGCATTTTAAAAAACTCACTCGGAAAGGGGCATGACAGCCATTTTGTTCATAAGTCTTCATCCTTCCAGTCAAGGGATGGAGACTCACAAACGAAATGGCTGCCACGCCCCTTTTGAGCAAGTTTTTTTATTATTTGTAATTGGTGCTTATGGCTTCGCGTTTGGGTGATACTATAGTTGTAGGTGTGGATAACCTATCTTGTTGAATATTAAAATTCTTTTAATTATTGTTCATAAATAAAAAGTTTCAGTTCTTGTTATACGAAAATCATCAATATTGTGAGGTGTTCTCTAAATAATGAACATTGTTCTTTAACTTGGAAGATGCAAATATCTTGCTGTGTAACTTGGCAAATAAAGTTCCCACTTATCTGAATGTACAATTACAAGTAGTGGACACCTTGCTCTTTCAATTACAATCTAAGTTTAGTGATTAATATGTAAAGTCTGTGTACTAGAACTGTAGTTTGTGGAGAATGCATACATGTAATTGGAATTTGAACAACATCTGGTATACCGTAACTGTTCTGATCTTTGCATACTAAGATAGCTTATAAAACGTAGTTAAATATAGGCCAAAATTCAATTTGATACATTTTATGAATTTGTGATTAATAGAAGTCATGTTTATGTCTGCAGTAACCATGGCTACAAATGTTTATTAGGAAGAAATCATTTGTTTTTAATCTTTAATTCCATTCCACATGTTTAATTTACCTATCTTTGCTATACTTGTTTATTTGTGGTAATACTTTTAGATTCATTTGGTATCAGCTAGCGATATTGGCAGCTTTTATTAAGCCATTACTATGCCTACATATATTTCACAATCCAGCACAAATACAGTGGTTGGTCTTACTTACTAGTTTACTGTAGAAAACTGACAAAGAAGTGCTCTACACACCATTTATGATACCATATGTAATAACCATCTCAGTGAAAACCCGTCTGGTTTGCACAACTTCCAAATTTCTTTTTATTTTCTCAGCATTATCTGCATAGTCCAAGGAATGGTTCACCAAAAGTTTCAGTAGTTTTGGAATTACAATGCTAGAAAGTAGGAAAAGCAAGGAAATTGATTTGTACAGGGATTATACTAAAAACAAGCTACTTCTAAAAGCCAGGTACCCATGCAGCTAATACTATCCAATTCTAACTAAATAAGCAACTAATCAACCATGTATATAACTGTAGTTGCTATTGTTATTATTAATTCAGCTAGATAATGAGATTTGTAAATACTGTAATTTAGCATATTTCATAATTCATGAATTACTTTATAATTCAGTAATTATGTTGCTATGCATTGCTAAGGAAGCGTAACTATAACAAACCACTTTAAACAGCAAATTACACACAGAAGTATCTTCTCAACTGTTTTATAGTGTGTCTATCATGTTTTCTCATATAAATTGTTTAGAGAAAGCCTTGAAGCTGCCCTTCATTTTCATTCGCGTAAGTACAGGTAATGCCCCCCTCTTAACTCGAATGATACGCTATCTCTGGTAGTCTAAAAGGCTTTCAACGTTGTTTTAAAAGTGTTAAACATCTATAAAGCAGAAAGGGAAGGCCATCCACAGAGTATATGAAGAGTCGCCGTACCCGTTTTTCAGACCGTCAAGAAGAAACCACCTCAGAGCAAAGTTTACCTGTGCAGAAGTTTAATACAGACTTCATTTCGCTTTTACTTCATATGTGTAAGTTGCTTTTACCATTTCATGATTTTGCTCATGTGGGTGTGTACGGACAAACATAGATAGATAGGTAGGTACACACACACACACGCACACACTTTTCCGAAAACAATTTCAGGCGCTTACATTAGCAGCTCTAACTTCTGTTTGGATTAGTCCACAAAGTAATGGCTCGATTAAAACTTACATAAAATTTTCTTTGTAACACATAAATTCACCTATATTTTAAATTTAATTTTTCTCAATATGCATGCTTGTGCAAATTAGACAGATTTTTGCTGAGATGGTCACATATTAAAACCAAATTATTATCCTTGCCTCAAAAATTGCATGAACAAAGCTTCAACATATAGCGTAACCGTATTCATTTGGTATTACTTAAATGTAACTGTATAAAACAAATGTTTGTGGTAGTATGGCTTCTTCTTGTATGGCTTCCAATTATCTGAATTGAATATTAGAAACAAACTATTCAAACATTTATTTCTTAGAACATTTAATTGTGTAAATCTCACCTTTAATTTGGCTGGTCTGAGTGTGCTAATGGTTTTACGTTTTAGGGTTGGAATTGTGTATAAATGTATCTATAGTAAATTTAGCCTTTAGAGTGGTTGGCGTCCTATGCAGATGGCCAGGCTCCACTGTATTACAGAGCAAATCAATACCATTGACTTATTCAGCTGTCTTTTCATTTGTAGAAGCTTAAAGTTATTTTCAATTCCTATAGGATTTATGGAACAGTTAAGTGCAAAGTGAATGATATGCAAGTCTCCTATGTCCCCCATGTTGCCTGTGTCATTGCCAGAGGAGAGACGTTGATCATTACAAAGAGGATTGTCTTTTATTGTAACGAAGGAGGAATCAAAAGAAAGATAAAGCTTTTTTTTGAAACAGTTACATGTTGAACAATGGAAGGTGTGTGACATGGTGAATAAACTTCGTAGCCAGTAATCGTCAGAGCAACAAGGTTTGTGTAGTGTATGTGTGGGCATGGGTGTGTACGTATGTGTGTGTGGGCATGGGTGTGTGGGCATGGGTGTGTGTGTGTGGTGTGCATGCGTACGTACGTGTGTATGTACATTCATACATATGTGCGTTCATGAAGATTGCTCATTGCTTATGATCCCTACTGAGTGTCATACAGTATATCTTTTGCTGTGTGTATCCCTCCTTTTATCTGTTGCATTTTCAACCTTTGATTGTGGGTTACATATTTGGATGGAAACATTCCATACTGTAAGTCAAGAAAATTTACCTTAAAATGGTCTGTGATTGTGTAAAATTAAATTTAAAAGTTTATTATTAATGTAGCAAATTACTACAAGGTACTTATTGATGCAGCTTCCACAAGAAATATTAGTTGTAGAACAACAACACACAAAAGAATTCACTTCTCACTGTAGGGAATGTAGCATTATCAACTTAGACTGAGATTTTACATTAACAAGCATCTAAAGGAAAAATTAAGAATTTTAAGTTTTATTAGTGATCATAGAACAAAAGTCGGGAAACAAGGGGCCTATACACGTACAGATATACTAGTGTGATATTTAATCCCTGATTCAGTCTATACCATTACCAAATTAAGGATTGAATGTCCACTGGTACATATATCTGCGGATGTAGGTGACCTCCTTTTTTTCCATACCTTTTTCTATGATCCCCAATCGATCTTAGAATTCTTAATTTCCCTTGTACTTGATAACCTTTTTTGTAACATTATTGTGACTGGTGAACCCACACATACCGCATTGAAAGTAAGGATTACAGCAGGGTTAATGTAAACTTTCGACTGACATTGAACGCATGCCCCAACTACCAATTACTGACTTGAAAGTGAAGTAGCTATTACGCTTTGCTTTCAGCTATGTTCAGCCATTTTGGCAGTGTTATGAATAAAGAGCAGTAAGAGAAGTGCTCTACAATCAGTCGTCAAGTTACCATGGAAAATACGGTTCATTTTTGTTTAAAAATTTGGGGAGTGAAGCCATTGTTGTGCTACTGCAAATCTGCGAGTCAGCAAAAAGAAATGGGCTGTCAGCAAAAAGAAATGGGATACAAAGGAGGACAAAATGATGCATGCATTTTACAAACTGTGGTATGCCAAAAGGCACCTGTTGGACTGAAGCAGCGTTGGACAGTGAAGAAATCACGTAGGGTAAACCTGTGGGATATCTCTTGACAGGTGCGGAATGTCACAGTTTTCCTGCAGGAAAGCCTGCAGGATATCTGTAGCTAATATTTCTGTTTTAAAGTCCGCTCACTTTGTACTGGTATAATAACAGTAATCTGTGTGCTGTTGTGCCGCACGGATTAAGTTTCCCTTGAGCTGTACTGTAGATGGTTTTGTGTGACTATTTAGTTGTTATTTTACCTGTACTGACTTCATAACGAAAACCCACAATCAGTTGTAAGATGTATATGCATAATTTTATAAGGAACTCATGTAGTAATCTTGACCATCGTGTCCATCAGTTGTTGTGCCTTACTCTATAACTTTGGCAAGACCTTTTGCTATAAGCACCAAGTCTTTGATCTCATTACAAAGTTGATTCACATCAAAGATGACTCCCCGGAATATGGACAACTTGATAATTGTGTTCCATTATGGGATGGTTCTATAACTACACTATTGACAAGCTGAATATGAGCAAAGTATTGATATCTACTGAGTGTATTTGATTACGAGTTTAGTTTTAGATGGAAACCTCTTCCATTCTGTAAACTGGAAATTAATGGATTGTGATTAGCTGAATGAAAGTCTACGACTGTGTAACTGTAATTGGGAAATTAATCATAATTTTCATCCTCCAAAATTATTGATTATCAAAACTAGGTGTCAATCCACAAAAAGTGCATACCTCAAAATTTGTATGTACGTATGCTTCTAAACTGACAAAAGATTTGAGTTTAATCCAATTATCACTTTGTTAATTGTTGCCAATTGTTGGCTTATGTTTCTGTTGGATTCTTATCACCTTTTGTAACTTATCGTACACTATGATAGTACTGTATAGTAGGGACCACAAAGGAGTAGGCATGGCCCACGAAATAATGTCACCCAAAAAACCAGCCTCAATTTTCCCTGAAGATGATGAGGCAGTATTGGTTATGTAAAACTAAGCCCAAACAAGCTTTCAGATTGACCTGAAATGCTTTCAGTAAGTTGCTACGGAATTTAAATATGATTTATTTAACGGAATTTTCTACTGACTGACTGATTCCTTCAGACAAGTGTAACTCGATAATGGCGCTAAGGCTATGGGCTTGATTTTTTCACTGTTCTACAATGCTTCGGTGCCTTTAGGCATACTGCAGTACGTACAATGCATTCTTCATGGACTTAACAGTGTAATCCTTTATGTCCCATTCATCTTTGCTGATGAAAAGTGTTGATTTGACGATAGCACATGATGGCTTCCCTTTGTAACAGAAATCATCTGTATTTGTCATAGTGACTATTTTGATAGCAGAGGTGCTTTTCAAACAGTTCTTGATTCGTACTGCTGTATAACGAACGGGTTGAACATAGCTGACAACGACACGCAATGGACACTTCACTTTTCAAATGATAATTGATATAAATGGGGCACGCGGCATCATTACTTTCGCTATACGTGAAAGAATATACGATCTATGGCATGGATTGCAGGGGTGCTTTTCAAACAGTTCTTGATTCAAAATGCTGTGTAATGGGTTGAACATAGCTTACAACGAAGCGTAACGGATACTTTTCAGATGATAATTAGGGTGCTCGGCACCATTTCAGATGTGGCATGCGTGGGTTCACCAGTCATAATAATTATTTACAAAAAAAAGTTAACAAACAAGTACACAGAAAAATTTGGAATTTTCAACTACATAGCACATTGATAAAAGTACTGAAACAAGTTGGAGTAGTGCACAATACTAAATCACAGTAAAACATTAAGAAGTGTTATATCCCTACTGTGCATTTCCATTATAGTATCTTGAGCACAGTAGAGACATAACACTTCTTATTGTTTTACTGTGATTTAGTATCGTGCACTACTCCAACTTGTTTTGGTGCTTTTTATCGATGTGCTATGGTCCCTGTTCTAGTTGAAAATTCCAAATTTTTCTGTGTACTTGTACCATAATGGAAATGCACAGTAGGGATATAACACTTCTTAATTGTTTTACTGTGATTTAATATTGTGCACTACTCCAGCTTGTTTCAGTACCTTTTATCGATGTACTGTGGTCCCTACTCTAGTTGAAAATTCCAAATTCCAAGTTCAAGATACTCTAATAGAACACTCACCCTGATATATTAGCAGTCGAGCACATTGTAATGATGTTTGTTCCACCTCACATGGTGTCCTGGGAGCTTATCACCAGGCCCTTAGCTTGACATGCTCTGAATGCTATCAGAGATAGTAGAGAACCTATGATATTAGCCGTATGGCGTAATATGCTATGCATATAGGTGCTGCCGTCAATTTACTGTAATAGTATTGCTTCCAGATTCATACTTGTAAAACCAAATCTTCAAAGTTTCCTGTGGAAATACCTTGGCCTCTCTAGCTGGAGCATACTACACAAGCAAGTGTTGCTTCACATACTAGAGTGCAAGCATCATTTCATGGTCCATCATAAACAGTGCAATGTCTGATTCACATATTTAAAATTTCTAGCTATGCCTCTCATGTCATATTGTGCGTATACAGGAGCTTATAAGGCGGCGAAGGAGCATGAAACTTACGTAGCCTGCTGGTGCCATCAAAATCCAAATTCATTAGCAATTAGTTTCCATATAAGGAAAGTAAACTCTCATTAATTGACGCTGTGTACTAATTTGTGCACGACACTCGTAGCAATTTATTCAAAAAACGTGACGTAATTTGGATTGTGATGGAACCGAGTTTCATGCTCCTTCGGCGGCTCATAAGCTCCTGGTAGTATACTATTCCTAATTCAGTGATGGGTATAGATGAGTTAGGAAATAAATGTCCACTAGTATATCTGCAGGTGTAGGTGACCTCCCTTTTCTCCTACTTTTTTGTTCTGTGATCCCTAATCAAACTTAAAATTCTTACTTATTTACTTTTTTATAGCATAACTGGTGAAGCCAGACATAGGACAGTGTTTGGGTTTAGCTGGGGGAATGGGTAGTACTGCTACTACTGTTTATAAGAGAATTGCTTCCCTACTCTCTGCGAAGAGGGAACAGTCCTATAGCGTAGTGCTCTGCGATATATCGGTAATACTGTTTATTGTGATAAATTATCATAACCGATTATCATACCGTCCAATTTGTTGATGGTTTAGCAGATACGCCCTAACCAAAAACTTTAGGTTGTCACATTACAACACATGCTTACTTGTACTGAACTATATATATATATTTTGGTTTTTGGGAAGATACCACTTCATACTATATAGGCCCAAGAAAGGATGCAATAGTTACAATAACAAGGTAACTATATACCGATATACCGCAATATTTTCCTGTTACTAATACCATGTATTCAAATTTCAGTACTGCCGAACTCTACTATAGCATGGTGATGTCTTGGCTGAAGTGCTCCATAAGTTTTTCCTTGCTGTGGTGTGCTATAACCTGCCTACGTGGTGCTAGATCCATCCGTGGAAGCCCAGTAGTGATTGGAGCACTTGACCTTACAACATCTGAATATTAGGTATTTCCTTCACATTAGTTTAACATCTTTGTCTAGCATCTTACCATCTGGTGCTGGAGGTGGTGGTAAGGAGTGCTGGTCACCCCGGGGAAAAAAACCTACACATACGTACTTTATCATAAGAAAGAATGGTACCTGAGTTAACATTGTCTGTTGTTAACATTTTGTCTGTTGTTAACGTTTTGTCTGTTAATTACTGACTGGAATGTGAGGTGGTCATTATGCTTTGCTTTCAGCACATTACATAGCACTACAAACGGAGAATAGTAGAAGAAGTGCCTGTGCAATTAATGGTTTGTAAATTTAGGGAAACCATCGTGCTACAGTGAATTGACATCTTGGGCTGTTAGCAAAAAGAATTGGAATGCAAAGGAGGACAAGTATAAGTCCATGATGCATGTGTAGTTTGTACTGTGGTATGCCAAAAGGCACCTGTTGGGCTGAAGCGACATCAAACAGTGAAAAATCAATCCTGTATTCTTATTCATTATTGAGTTACGCTTGTCTGAATGCGTTATTTAGTTGGTCGGTCTGTCTGTCAGTCAGCAAGTCAGTTAGTCAAAATTCCACTATATATATAAAGTTGATTGTAACGTTTTGGAAGCAATTCAGGCTGTAATAAAGGCGGTTTTTGAGTCATAACCAAAACCCACAATCAATTGTGTAATGTACTTTTATATAAGGAACTCAGTAATCTCGGCAAAGTGTCTGGTTTAGCTAAAGGATAGATTTTTTTCTATAAGTTTTGGCAAGACTTTTTGCTGTAAGCATCAAGTCTTTTATTCTGATTGCATTGTTGATTTGCATCAAAAATGTCAAGCTATAAGTGTAGATGATCTCCATTGTTTCATTGCTTTTATTTCTATGATCCCTACTAAGTGTGAATGTAGTACCTAGTAGGGGTGGGCAATACCAGAATTTTTTCTTAAATATGATTCCAAGTACTGTGTTGTCATGGTATTGATGAGTATTGTGCTCCTACGATGGTTACTCCATCTACATAGCAATTTTCAATTCATTCCATGAAGCGGTTTACCCTGCAAGCGTGCCAACAAATCGATCTTGTTTTACATGAATAATTGGTCATAAATCCTGAACCATTTATCAAATTTGCACTAAATTTGATACTAGGATTCACCTTTGGACTCCCTTTCTGTGTGCCAAATGTCAAGGCAATTGGAGCACGCATTTGCATTTTATAGCAATTTTTGCAAGTATGCAAAAAGACTAAGAAAAATACAAAGCAAAGAATGAACATCAAACTTTTAGCAGCTCGTGTCTCGGAAATGGCTGGAGCGATTTCTTTCAAATTTGGAATGTAGACTCCTCTAGCTGGCGGGCAACTCTGTACCAAATGTGGTTCCAATCGGATAAGGGATCACCGAGATACAAAGGTATGAAAATGATGTTTTCTTTGACGGCTTCTTGGGCCTCACGACACTATCGTGTGTCTTGATATATATTAAAGTTGATAGCAACGTTTTGGAAGGAATCCAGTCATTACTTAAGGCAGTTTTTGAGTCATAACTAAAACCCAGTTTTTAAGTCATAATTAAAACCCAGTTTTTGAATCATAACTAAAACCCAGTTTTTGAGTCATAATTAACTAAAACCCAGTTTTTGAGTCATAATTAACTAAAACCCAGTTTTTAAGTCATAACTGAGAAATTGAAGTTATCACAATAATATGTGACCGGATCTGCGAAAACCTGACATAATGGCGCAAGCCTAAATTTTCAGTATAAGCCATTGATTTATAATGGGTAAAATATTTGCATAACCGAAAAAAAAATTCGTAAATTTTTTAAACGCTTTGTTCTTTGTGAAGGAAGGGTCCTATGATAAAAACCTAGATATCATCGTATTTGCCTACTCAAGAGGAGTTCAAAAATCTGTTTCTTTGCAGTAGACTAAAGGATACGTAAGTTATGGGCATTTGTTTACGTCACGTCAAAACGATCGTACGCGATCGATTTTTCTTCACTGATTTCGTCTCTGTATGCAGTGAAGAATGGTAATAGAAGAAAAAACTTACCTAGTAATGTACCCCCTATTCATGGTGAACACAACGGTGTAAGTTGCAACTCTGTAGTGCTTTTTATTTGTAAGTTACAGCCGTTTTTGTAAGCGCATGTAATTTATTTTCCCAATACTTGCTTTACAAATCGATTTTTCTGTTGTTGCTACTTTATAGGGCTGTAACTCCAAACGTCGTTGCCATACAAGGCTGAAACTTTACCAGAGCATACACTTGGCTAAGTAGATTATAGATATTCAATAATAAAGAATTTGAAAAATGCGCCATTATGTCGGGTTTTCGCAGATCCGGTCACATATTTATTATTCAGTGACAAGCTACTTATTGATGGCACCTTCCAGAAGAAATATTAGTTGTAGAACAGCAGCCCTTAAAATAATTTCACTCCACTACGTTAAGCTTTCTCACTATAGAGAACGTCAAATGTGTGATATTCAGGATACCTCAAACTATCGTGTTTCTTGCTGTGGTATTGTAAATTTACCAACATAATTATGGCACTGAATATTTATTTACATTAATGTTACCTGGATGTATGGTCAGCTGCTAGATGGTTTTGTTGTCATAAGCGAAACCCACAATCAGTTGTAAAATGTACATATATATATATAAAGAACTCAATAACCTTGAACAGTGTAGTTGTATATTTGTCGAAGTTGAATTCATAAATTTTTGGGAAGACTTTGCTGTAAGCATCAAGTCTTTTATATGTCATTGCAAAGTTGATTCACACCAAAGATGTTTTCCTGATGTGTGTTTGTGGGTGTGTGTAGTGTGTGCAGTGTGTGCATGCATGTGTGGTGTATATGTGACCCTTTGAGCAAAAACTGGTTGTTTTTATACACATTTTTTGCATTCCATTTTATTACATAATAGTTATACAGGCACAATGTGGAGTCTATGAAATTTATAAACTCAAGACCCGAATCTGTAGTGCATGAGCAAAGCGAGAGTGCTACTAAGGGCTTGAGAGTTTTCGTAGACTCCACATTGTGCTTGTATAACTGCTTTAGATTCTATTTTACATTACACTCAGATTACTTACCTTGTCCATGGCTGTTTCTGCTGTAATCTTGGCAAAAGTGGCTGGTTTTCATATGATAATACTAGTGCCTTGGCAACTACGCATGCTCACGTGACAAAATAAGTTCCCTTGTTACATCACTGCACGTGAAAGATGCATAGTGATTGGATAAACCTAGAATTTGAGCATATGTTAAAGGCATTTAGTATATTAGAAAACAAGGTGGAGTGTATGCAATTTATTACCTACCCAAAACAGCCTAAATAGAGTCTGATTCTCTGTTATCTTTAGTAACAAAGGGGTGAATTAACAGCCAAAGTTTCAACCTTTTTGTGATGAACAGTCTTGGAGGTATAGTGCTAGACAGTTGGAATAGTGGTAAATTCAATTTATACAGCAACAATATGGCAAATAAATTACAGGCACTTGTTTAATCACTCATAACTGATTACCAAAACAAGCTACAAAGACGGGGTTTGGCTCAGTCTGTTCACCATGAACTGGCAAATTGATCAAGGTATAGTGTTTTCCCTGTACGTTTCTGTGTGACAAAGAAGGCTACAATGAAATGCTGACGGTAAACTTTATTCCCACCGCATCATAAAGAAGCACCCTTATCTCATGTGTCTTACACTGTATAAGCATGAAAAAAAGATTTACTTACTCTTAGTGACAAGGTGAATCTGATGTTGCGCAGGTTTTATTGATTTTAGCTTTGTTTCAGTGCATATGTTTGTCATAAACATTGCAATGTCTGGTTTACTTATTTAAAATTTCTAGCTATGCTCCTCGTGTTATAGTGTGCATCTACCGAGTGTATAACTACTTTTTAATCCCAAAATCAGTTATGGGTGTATACCGAATCAGTGGCGTAGCCAAGGATAGGCATGTACCCATCCAAATTTCCCTAGAACAGTGGCCCCCACTGGCTATTGCTATTGTGAACAAGAGACAAGTAGTGCATACGTATCTTGGAACACCATATTTTCATTGTAAATCAGCAGATGATATTGATTTAAGTTCAATAATTACATCACTTGATCTGAGTAGTTTCAATGCTTTCTATTTAATATGCAGCATAATGTGAACTAAATTTTTAGCAGGTAAACAGAAGAACACAAGGAAGGAGGGAATTCAGTCTATTTTTTCATTTCCAGAATACTAGCTAAGTTGTGAGTGACAGCATGGATTCTGTAGTGACCTAAAGTGATAGACGAAATTAAATTCTCTGGTGTTGGACAAGTTGGTTGGAGATGAAAGATTCAGTGGTGACTGATTTAAGCCATACGACTATTTTAAGAGTCAGGCTGGAATGTATAGAGTTGTGTACAAATGCAGTTGAGCTAAAAGATAACAAGACAAGGAGTTAGTTTTCAATTCTAGTTTCTATGTCATTCATACAGTAGCGTTAGACCAGTAAAATAAGCTGCAGGAATAGCAGTGTAGTGTATTATTAGCCAGCTAGATACATTTATGCACTTTTGAAATAATGTTTAAATGGAGTTTAACTAGTTAAACTAGGTTAATGTTGCAGTTGAGCATGCATGAGTGTATTATGATAGTGACTAACTCGAAGCTCCACCATGACTGGAGGGAAGATTGGGAAGGCACACACGTGAGAAAGGTTGGCAATAATTGGAGAATAACATTGCGCATGCGTTACAAGAAAAAGGCACGTGGAGAGGTGTTAGAACACATGGTGCTATGTGGCATAGTGAATCTTGTCCCACCCACACCACTCCCCTCTACCAACTATCTCATATTAGTATTTTAGAAGACAATAATCACAAAGGAATTGTTGGGTGGGGTTTAATGTAATGTATTGCCCAATGAAAATTAAATTAACGGGGGTGTGGGGAGGTGAAGCATACACCACAGACAGTCCCAGCAGGGAGCTTAGTAAATCTCCCCTTTTTTCCCTTATCTTTTCCATCTTGAGGCTAGCTCAGGGTGTGACAGTGCAGGGTTTCTATTAGGACAGTTGTGGCATGCGGAAATTCTTGTGGCTTCAGAGAATGTTAGAATCCCCAAGCATTCCTACCTCCATAACAGGAGAATCCATGGAACCCTGCACACCTACCAAAACAACCACCATCTGTTGACGGTGGCAACCCGCTCACAACCCGCTCACAACAGGGTAAGCCCTGCTGACCGGGTTAAACTTACAAGCAACATTAAACCAAATGTATTTTAGAGTCCACTAAGGATGGACTCACATTTTGTGCTAGTATATTTGCATGTGGTGAAATGTGTGGGAAAGTGTGCCCACCCATCCCTGAAGGCCTGGTTACGTCACAGGACTGAATTAGGGATTAAATGTCCACTAGTATATCTGCGGGTGTAGGCAACCTCATTAGTGTCATTACGCTTCACTTTCAGTTATGTTTAGCTACAAATAGAGAATATTGTAGTAGGGAAAGTACTTCTACAATCAATCCAGTCACCATAATAATATAAACCAGTCATGCTTCCCAATTAGCAATTACTGACTTGAAGTGAGTGGCTATTACGCTATTTCAGTTATGTTCAGCCCATTACACAGCATTACAAACGAAGAACAGTAACTCTGTAATCCAGTCTGCATGGAAAATTAGTGTTGAACCAAAATGCATATTTTCAGATACCAACTGTTTGCCCGTTCGTCTAGCCGATATGCTGATAGCAAGAGTTCATATTGTATTATGAACTCTTGCTGATAGTATAACTGATATTATTTGATTCTTCATCACAGGGGAGGAGGAGTAGAAAATCACTTAAATGTTGTGTGTAAATTTTATTTATAATGCTATTGTAATTAACTGCATGGGTGGCTGAGAACAATGTTAGCTATTTTTGCACTAACCTCTCTCATGGAAAAGGAAGTGAAGTTGTATAAAAACTGCTTAGCCAGCTTGTGTTTTTTGTGGGATTCCAGACCCTTTGCAAAGGACAATCAACTAATTGTGTGGGGTGCAGATAAATAACACAGCCTGCTATAGCCTTGTAATCATAACAAACAAGTCTAAAACAGGTACAGCAAATAAATGTTTTACCACTTACCGCTGTGTTCACCTTTTCTTTAGTGTCACATGTTTATTACTGTCTTTTCTGATTATAAAATTGGATGATTATTTTGCTTCATTACCTATTGTTGGCTGTTACTGATTATTCAACTGATTGTTGGTGCAACACTATGAGAAATACAGACAATGATCCCTGTTTGCAAACATAGGGAAGCCATTGTGCTACCGTGAATTGACACCTTGGGCTGTCAGCAAAAAGAAATGGGACACAAAGGAGGACAAATGTAAGTCCATGATGCGTACACTGTGATATGTCAAATGACACCTGTTGGGCTGAAGCGACGTCAAACAGTGAAAAAATGTGGCCGGATCTGCGAAAACTCGACACAATAGTGCATTTTTCGAATTCCTGTTTAGTAAATATTTATAATCTACATAGCCAAGTGTATTCTCTAGCAAAGATTCAGTCTCATATGTCAATAACTTTCGGAGTTACAGCCCTACAAAGTAGCAACAACAGAAAATTGATTTGTACAGCAAGTATTGGAAAAATAAATTCCAGGCGCTTACTAAAACGGTTGTTACCTTCGAAAGGATGGATGTACTGGGCTGGAATTTCCACCATCGTGTTCGCCATGAATAGGGGAATCATTTACTGGGTAAGTTTGTCTCTTTATCATCTTTCTTCACTGGATACAAAGGTGAAATTTGTGAAGAAAAATCGATCGCGTACGATCGTTTTGATGTCACGTAAACAAACACACATATCTTGTGTATCCTTGGGTCTACTGCAACAAAACAAAGATTTTCTAACTTCTCTTGAGTAGGCAGATAAGATGATATCCAGGGTTTTATTGTTAGTCCCTTTCTTCACTAAGAAATAGGCATTCAAAAGATTTACAAAAAATTTTCAATAATATGCAAATATTTCACCAATTGTTTTCAATGCTTTATACTGGAAATTTAGGCTTGTGCTATTGTGTCGGGTTTTCACAGATCCAGTCACAAATAAGCCCACATCCTTAGCTGTTATAGAGTTATGCTTGTCTAATGCATAAGTTGGTCAATCATAAACCATTTCTATGTAGCAGTGTATTCCTGCTTACAAACCCCCATTTTCAACCTTTGGTTGTGGGTGACATTTTTGGATGGAAACTTTTCGTACTGCAAGTCAAGAACACAATATGACTCTTAGTAGGGATCATAGAAATAAAAGTAATGAAACAATGGAGGTTATCTACATGTATAGTTTGACATCTTTGATGAGATCAAACACTTGATGTTTACAGCAAAAATTCTTGCCCAAAATTATGAGTAAGTATTAGCAGAATTTATTATTCAGTGACAAGATAGTTATTGATGGCACCTTCCACAAGAAATATTAGTCGCAGACTGACAACCCACAAAATTATCTCCACTATGACCACCTTGTCACTATAGATAAGATCGCCTTGCCAACTTATAGGCTGAGTTTTATGTTAACGTCATGTCAAGTCTACTATACTAGGCTGTAGTACCTGACAGGTAGAGGTGTGTATCATTGCAAATGTGTAATACCTCAAACTGTTGTTGTCTTTCTTGCTACGCTATCTATCATAAACTTTGTAGTGTAATAATCTGTTGAGAATATGCTGTCAAATGATTATCCAGATGTATGGGCTAGTTGCTATATGTTTTTGTGTGACTTTTATTTTGTTATTTTAACTGCACTGACTTCATAACCAAAACCCACAATAAGTTGTAGAATGTACATGTAGATAAGAGATTCAGTGATGTTGGCCTATGAATCCTTCTATGGCGATGATGATGTCTAATCATAATTTTTGGCAAGACTTTTTGCTGTAAGCATCAAGTCTTTGATCTCATTACAAAGTTACTTCTCATCAAAGATGACCGTGGACAACTTGTATGTGTACCATTAGGGGTGAATGATATTTTCAAAAACAAATAGTGATAATTTTTTGGCACGTTATCTCTTAGTATAACTACTAGTATTGTAATATGTCTCTTTTATAATTCATAACTAGTTCATATCAACTGACTTGCCTGTCCAGTTTGTTTTCAAATTACAAGAATGCTGATTTATTGCATAGTGACTGGTTGTAAATACCTGGTATTGTACGCCTGAGCTGTACCTGTGGTGTTTTTCTACAAGATGTTACATCATACTTACCAAGGTAACAGCAGCTATAACACATTGCGCTTGTTACAGTGTATCTCGATGTCACTTTTGCACGTCAATATCAGTAAAATATTGATTATTGAAATATTGCTCACCCCAATGGACAAGTAAAGTATTGATTAAGTGTCTACTAGTATAGCTAAAAGTGTAAACAACTTCCCTAGTGCCATTGCTTTTATGTTCCCTACTGAGTGGGATCTGTTTTTCAACTTTGGATTGTGTCATTCTTAGATGGATATCTTTCATTCTGTAAATTATAGAGAATGGATTATAAAATACTTCAAGATTGGCTGAATTATAGTAACCTGTTCTTTACTTTGTAAACAAATAACAAGCTAATTTTTTCTAACACCTTCCATAAGGGAACAGTTTGCAGACTGACACATTGGATAACAGCCATTAACAACCATGTGTAAAAGTTTGTGTACTTTTTGTGAAAGACAGGTATCTGTTGTATTAGTGCAGTTTAAAGTCCCAGTAGTTGGTTTAATACTTCTATTGAAATTTGATCACTTCTTATAATCTATTATAAGTTGTACTTTTGTCTTGAATGATAGGGATAATCTATGTAAAAAGACCAGTATGTTTATTTAATATGTTGATTTTCAGTCATTACCAAAACCCACAATCAGTTGTAGAATATACATGTATATAAGAAACTAAGTGACTGTAAAACAACACATTTTAGAAGGTCATCGTTGATGTATCTACTTTTATTTTTTTGGAATGACTTATTGCTGTAAGCATCAACTCTTTGATCTCATCAGAGATGTCAAGCTAAACGTGTAGATGACCTCCTTTGCTTCATTACCTTTATTTCTGTGATCCTTACTAAGTGTCATAGTGTGAATCTGTTAAGAGTATACCTACTTATAGCTCAAACAGGTCTGAAGCAATGTGCTCCCAAGGATGACTAGGTAATGCTGTACTAATCAGAGATTCTCTATTGGGAGTTGTGGTCTTCTGACAAACAGGACATGATTGTACAAAATTCTCAATTTCCCTAGATACACCTGGCCACCAGATTGAAGAAGAGACACGCATCCTACAGCGTTGGATGCCCCGGTGACCCTGATGAATCTTCTCTAGGGTCGCTTGTCTCATACTCACTGGGATGACTATCCTGGATTGGTAAAGTAATAGTGTGTCACTGAGGGTGAGTTCACCTCGAAATCTCCAAAAGTCTTTCAATTCTCTAGATAGGTTATTTCTATTAGGCCAGCCTGAAATGCAGTACTCGATTAGCTTTGAACAAATACTGTCCTCAGATTGGGCCTTACGATAGCTGTCCAAACGGTCAGGGCTTGCAGGAAAAGCTGCAGTGATTGCTTGTACAAACTGTTCGATTTCTTGAGAGGAGTAAGAGCTACTGTCATCTGAAATATCCTTAACTGGTGCTCTTGACAAGGTGTCAGCTGTATACAGAGTCTTTCCAGGTACGTGCTGAATGGAATACTGGAACCTCATCAAACGAAGTCTGAACCGAAGCACTCGTGGTGGGAGCTGATCTAAACTCTTCCTACCTAATATAGGTACTAAGGGCTTGTGGTCAGTTTCTAATATAACACTCTTGCCAAGGACATATTCAATTCTAAAGCCCATGTCAAAGCCAGTGCCTCTTTTTCAATTTGAGCATAACGAGTTTCAGCTTCGTTGAGTGCCCGTGAAGCAAAGGCTACTGGTCGCCGTGCTCCTTGTTGTTGTTGCTGCATTAGGACAGCTCCAATCCCATAGGCTGAAGCATCAGTACTGACTTTTGTCTTTGCTTCTATGTCATAGAGGGCAAGTACACAGGATGAACATACCTCCTTCTTTAGTTGAATAAATGCCTCTTCTTGGTCAGCTGTCCATGTCCATGATGTCTTAGAACTCAACAATTCCCGGAGTGGCTTTGAGATATGTGCTATATTTGGAGAGAATTTGCTCATCTGGTTGATCATCCCCATGAATCTTCTGAGCTCAGTAACTGAGGATGGTGGTGTCATCCATAGTATCGCAGTGGTTTTCTTTGGGTCAGGTGAAATTCCGTGCTTGTTTATCACATGGCCTAAGAAACATATGCAAGACTGGTAATAACTGCATTTACCTTCGTTTAAGGTGATACCGGCTGACTGAATTCTTTGAAGTGTGGCCTGTAGTCTAGACTCATGTTCAGCTGTGTCTTTACCATACACCAGAATATCATCGACATGACAAAGCACCCCTGATAGGCCTGAAAGTACTTCATTCATGTGGCGTTGAAAGATTTCTGGGGCACTGGATATTCCGAATGGTAGTTTATTAAAACAAAACCTCCCAAAGGGGTTATGAAAGTGGTCAGCAACTTAGACTCATTGGCTAAGGGTATCTGCCAGAATCCGTTATTGGCATCCAATTTACTGAACACAGTTGCTCCTGATAATTGTGCAAGTGTGGTATCCACTTTAGGCATAGGGTGTACTTCTCGTAATACATTTTCATTTAGTGGCTTAAGGTCAACACAGATTCGGACTGCCCCTGAGTCCTTGGGCACCACCACCATTGCTGCACACCATGGGGTTGGCTCTTCGATAGGTGAAATTACCCCCAACCTTTGCATGCGTTTTTATTCACACTGCACTTTTGAGCGTAGTGGGAGAGGAATGTTTCATGGAGCATATAACGCAAATGGTTGACTGTTTGGTCTAAGCTTGATTGTATATTCATGTGCAAATGTTCCCAACCCTGTAAACAACGAAGGATACTGTGAAATGATAGTTTTTCCAACAGAGCATACATTAAACAACAGTTCTAATTCCTTTATTGCTGGCAGTCCCAGAAGATCACTCTTTAGGTCTTTAATGATGTACACATCTTGCATGCAGTATCTCCCCTGATAGGTGAGGGAGAGGTTTATCTTACCAAGGATATTCAAGCGGGTCTGGTCTGGACCATAAAGTGACACTTCAGTCTCTTCCAATAGCATGACAATGTCCATGGACTTCCAGGTTGAATCTGATATGGCAGTAACCTCAGCACGGGTATCTACTTTAACAACTGTCGGCTTGCCTTGGATTTGAATTGTTATAGCCCACATGTTCTATTGTTACCTTCCACTGTGTCTAAATACTTGTCAGGTGTTTCTGGCTGTGAGTAATTTGATTGGCTGGAGAGTTCATGCACATCCCTGGTCTGCCAACCAACTGTGGTAGATAAACACTGACTGCTATAGTGTCCTTTCCTATTGCAGCGGTAACATGACACATCTCTTGCTGGGCAGGACTGTCGTGGATGGGAGCCCTTTCCACATCTTCTACAATTCTGGTGTGTTATTGTTTGCCTTACTGCTGGAGGTGGTATTACTGGTAGCTTCTTTCTGGGTACTGTTTTAGCTACTGCATCAAGGGATGTCTCTTCTTTAACAGGTTTTTATAATACTTCTTGTTGCTCCTTCACAGCTTCACGTTGGTGGATTAGCCATTTGGCTTTGTCCAGCGTGAGCTCAGCCTCCATCTACAAATGTTCAGACAGTGCATGGTCGCGGATCCCGACTACAAGACGGTCCCGGATGAGTTCTTCCTTCATCTCACCATATTCACAATTATCACCTAGTCGGTGTATCTCAGTTATAAATTGTTCCACTGACTCATTCGGCAACTGATTTCTCCTGTTAAAATGCACCTGTTCGAAGATTAAGTTCTTTCGCACCTTGAAGTGATCGTCAAACGCGTCAACAACTTTACTGTACTTCTTCCTATTCTCAGAGGTTATTTTCGTTGTGTCTAATACGTCTTCCGCGTCCTCTCCAAGGCAATAAAGAAGGGTGCTTACTTGTTGTTCTTCCCCCAAGTCTGCTAGTCCTGACGCCAGTCGATATTGTTTGAAGTGATGCTTCCATTCAGGCCACTCATCAGTCTTTTGAAAACAAAATGGAGCTGGGGGCTGTAGGTTCACCATAGCCATCACGAAACGACAGTCCCTTCTGACACCATGTGCAATAATGACGCATGCGCAATAACTATTATTTCAAACAAAGCACAACATACATATAGGTTACAACAAACATACACTATAGTATACAGCAACTATGGTGATACAGTTTACATGTTACAACAACTAAAACCCACAATCAGTTGTAGAGTGTACATGATTGCCTGTGACTGTTTTATACACTTAGCTGATCAATTTTTTTTCTCATTGTACCACTTACCAGACCCATAGAAATGAATAGTATAATGCTAATTGTAGAGTTTGAGAAGGGCAATATTTTACAACCAAAACCCACAATCAGTTGTAGAGTGTACATGATTGCCTGTGACTGTTTTGTACACTTAGCTGATCAATTGTTTTTCTCATTGTTGGACATACTACCACTTAACAGACCCATAGGAGTGAATAGTATAATGTTAAATGTAGAGTTTGAGGAGGGCAATATTTCATAACCAAAACCCACAATCAATTGTAAAGTGTACATGTATATAAGGAACTCAGTAATCTTAAGCAATCCGTTTGTTACCCCTTGATAGTGTAGTTAAGGGAAGTTATTAAATGTAATTTTTGGCAAGACTTTTTGCTATAAGCATCAAGTCTTTGATCTCATTACAAAGTTGATTCTCATTGAAATGTCTTCCTGAATAACAGTGTACGATTATGGGATGGCTACTGTTAACAAGTAGACTAACTATATGACCGAAGTATAGATTGAGTGTCCACTAGTATATGCTACTGCCTAAACGCAATGTCGTGAGCATCAATTGTGTGCATTTTAAAAAACTCACTCGGAAAGGGGCATGACAGCCATTTCGTTCATAAGTCTTCATCCTTCCAGTCAAGGGATGGAGACTCACAAACGAAATGGCTGCCACGCCCCTTTTGAGCAAGTTTTTTTATTATTTGTAATTGGTGCTTATGGCTTCGTGTTTGGGTGATACTATAGTTGTAGGTGTGGATAACCTATCTTGTTGAATATTAAAATTCTTTTAATTATTGTTCATAAATAAAAAGTTTCAGTTCTTGTTATACGAAAATCATCAATATTGTGAGGTGTTCTCTAAATAATGAACATTGTTCTTTAACTTGGAAGATGCAAATATCTTGCTGTGTAACTTGGCAAATAAAGTTCCCACTTATCTGAATGTACAATTACAAGTAGTGGACACCTTGCTCTTTCAATTACAATCTAAGTTTAGTGATTAATATGTAAAGTCTGTGTACTAGAACTGTAGTTTGTGGAGAATGCATACATGTAATTGGAATTTGAACAACATCTGGTATACCGTAACTGTGCTGATCTTTGCATACTAAGATAGCTTATAAAACGTAGTTAAATATAGGCCAAAATTCAATTTGATACATTTTATGAATTTGTGATTAATAGAAGTCATGTTTATGTCTGCAGTAACCATGGCTACAAATGTTTATTAGGAAGAAATCATTTGTTTTTAATCTTTAATTCCATTCCACATGTTTAATTTACCTATCTTTGCTATACTTGTTTAATTGTGGTAATACTTTTAGATTCATTTGGTATCAGCTAGCGATATTGGCAGCTTTTATTAAGCCATTACTATGCCTACATATGTTTCACAATCCAGCACAAATACAGTGGTTGGTCTTACTTACTAGTTTACTGTAGAAAACTGACAAAGAAGTGCTCTACACACCATTTATGATACCATATGTAATAACCATCTCAGTGAAAACCCGTCTGGTTTGCACAACTTCCAAATTTCTTTTTATTTTCTCAGCATTATCTGCATAGTCCAAGGAATGGTTCACCAAAAGTTTCAGTAGTTTTGGAATTACAATGCTAGAAAGTAGGAAAAGCAAGGAAATTGATTTGTACAGGGATTATACTAAAAACAAGCTACTTCTAAAAGCCAGGTACCCATGCAGTTAATACTATCCAATTCTAACTAAATAAGCAACTAATCAACCATGTATATAACTGTAGTTGCTATTGTTATTATTAATTCAGCTAGATAATGAGATTTGTAAATACTGTAATTTAGCATATTTCATAGTTCATGAATTACTTTATAATTCAGTAATTATGTTGCTATGCATTGCTAAGGAAGCGTAACTATAACAAACCACTTTAAACAGCAAATTACACACAGAAGTATCTTCTCAACTGTTTTATAGTGTGTCTATCATGGTTTCTCATATAAATTGTTTAGAGAAAGCCTTGAAGCTGCCCTTCATTTTCATTCGCGTAAGTACGGGTAATGCCCCCCTCTTAACTCGAATGATACGCTATCTCTGGTAGTCTAAAAGGCTTTCAACGTTGTTTTAAAAGTGTTAAACATCTATAAAGCAGAAAGGGAAGACCATCCACAGAGTATATGAAGGGTCGCCGTACCCGTTTTTCAGACCGTCAAGAAGAAACCACCTCAGAGCAAAGTTTACCTGTGCGGAAGTTTAATACAGACTTCATTTCGCTTTTACTTCTTACATGCAAGTTGCTTTTACCATTTCATGATTTTGCTCATGTGGGTGTGTACGGACAAACAGATAGATAGGTAGGTACACACACACACACACACACGCACACACTTTTCCGAAAGCAATTTTAGGTGCTTACATTAGCAGCCCTAACTTCTGTTTGGATTAGTCCACAAAGTAATGGCTCGATTAAAACTTACATAAAATTTTCTTTGTAACACATAAATTTACCTTGTGGGAATTAGACAGATTTTTGCTGAGATGGTCACATATTAAAATCAAATTATTATCCTTGCCGCAAAAATTGCATGAACAAAGCTTCAACATATAGCGTAACCGTATTCATTTGGTATTACTTAAATGTAACTGCATAAAACAAATGTTTGTGGTAGTATGGCTTCTTCTTGTATGGCTTCCAATTATCTGAGTTTCCTGTGTACAGCAATGCATATCAATTGAATATTAGAAACAAACTATTCAAATATTTATTTCTTAGAACATTTAATTGTGTAAATCTCACCTTTAATTTGGCTGGTCTGAGTGTGCAGGTGGTTTTACGTTTTAGAGTTGGAATTGTGTATAAATGTCTCTATAGGGAAACCTAAATTTAGCCTTTAGAGTGGTTGGTGTCCTATGCAGATGGCCAGGCTCCACTGTATTACAGAGCAAATCAATACCATTGACTTATTCAGCTGTCTTTTCATTTGTAGAAGCTTAAAGTTATTTTCAATTCCTATTGGATTTATGGAACAGTTAATTGCAAAGTGAATGATATGCAAGTCTCCTATGTCCCCCATGTTGCCTGTGTCATTGCCAGAGGAGAGACGTTGATCATTACAAAGAGGATCGTCTTTTATTGTAAAGAAGGAGGAATCAAAAGAAAGATAAAGCTTTTTTTTGAAACAGTTACATGTTGAACAATGGAAGGTGTGTGACATGGTGAATAAACTTCGTAGCCAGAGATCGTCAGAGCAACAAGGTGTGTGTAGTGTGTAGTGTGTAGTGTGTAGTGTGTGTGTGTAGTGTGTATGTGTGGGCATGGGTGTGTACGTATGTGTGTGTGGGCATGGGTGTGTATGTGTGTGTGTGTGGGCATGGGTGTGTGTGTGTGGTGTGTGTGTGCGTGGTGTGTGTGCGTACGTACGTGTGTATGTACATGCATACGTACGTGCGTGTGTGAAGATTGCTCATTGCTTATGATCCCTACTGAGTGTCATAGAGTATATCTTCTGTGTGTATCCCTCCTTTTATCTGTTCCATTTTCAACCTTTGATTGTGGGTTACATATTTTGGATGGAAACATTCCATACTGTAAGTCAAGAAAATTTACCTTAAAATGGTCTGTGATTGTGTAAAATTAAATTTAAAAGTTTATTGTTAATGTAGCAAATTACTACAAGGTACTTATTGATGCAGCTTCCACAAGAAATATTAGTTGTAGAACAACAACACACAAAAGAATTCACTGCTCACTGTAGGGAATGTAGCATTATCAACTTAGGCTGACATTTTACATTAACAAGCATCTAAAGGAAAAATTAAGAATTTTAAGTTTTATTAGTGATCATAGAACAAAAGTCGGGAAACAAGGGGCCTATACACGTGCAGATATACTAGTGTGATATTTAATCCCTGATTCAGTCTATACCATTACCAAATTAAGGATTAAATGTCCACTGGTACATATATCTGCGGATGTAGGTGACCTCCTTTTTTCCCATACCTTTTTCTATGATCCTCAATCGATCTTAGAATTCTTAATTTCCCTTGTACTTGATAACCTTTTTTGTAACATTATTGTGACTGGTGAACCCACACATACCGCATTGAAAGTAAGGATTACAGCAGGTTTAATGTAAACTTTCGACTGACATTGAACGCATGCCCCAACTACCAATTACTGACTTGAAAGTGAAGTAGCTATTACGCTTTGCTTTCAGCTATGTTCAGCCATTTTGGCAGTGTTATGAATAAAGAGCAGTAAGAGAAGTGCTCTACAATCAGTCGTCAAGTTACCATGGAAAATACGATTCATTTTTGTTTAAAAATTTGGGGAGTGAAGCCATTGTTGTGCTACTGCAAATCTGCGAGTCAGCAAAAAGAAATGGGCTGTCAGCAAAAAGAAATGGGATACAAAGGAGGACAAAATGATGCATGCATTTTACAAACTGTGGTATGCCAAAAGGCACCTGTTGGACTGAAGCAGCGTTGGACAGTGAAGAAATCACGTAGGGTAAACCTGTGGGATATCTCTTGACAGGTGCGGAATGTCACAGTTTTCCTGCAGGAAAGCCCACAGGATATCTGTAGCTAATATTTCTGTTTTAAAGTCCGCTCACTTTGTCCTGGTATAATAACAGTAATCTGTGTGCTGTTGTGCCGCACGGATTAAGTTTCCCTTGAGCTGTACTGTAGATGGTTTTATGTCACTATTTAGTTGTTATTTTACCTGTACTGACTTCATAACGAAAACCCACAATCAGTTGTAAGATGTATATGCATAATTTTATAAGGAACTCATGTAGTAATCTTGGCCATCGTGTCCATCAGTTGTTGTGCCTTACTCTATAACTTTGGCAAGACCTTTTGCTATAAGCACCAAGTCTTTGATCTCATTACAAAGTTGATTCACATCAAAGATGACTCCCTGGAATATGGACAACTTGATAATTGTGTACCATTATGGGATGGTTCTATAACTACACTATTGACAAGCTGAATATGAGCAAAGTATTGATATCTACTGAGTGTATTTGATTACAAGATTAGTTTTAGATGGAAACCTCTTCCATTCTGTAAACTGGAAATTAATGGATTGTGATTAGCTGAATGAAAGTCTATGACTGTGTAACTGTAATCGGGAAATTAATCATAATTTTCATCCTCCAAAATTATTGATTATCAAAACTAGGTGTCAATCCACAAAAAGTGCATACCTCAAAATTTGTATGTACGTATGCTTCTAAACTGACAAAAGATTTGAGTTTAATCCAATTTTCACTTTGTTAATTGTTGCCAATTGTTGGCTTATGTTTCTGTTGGATTCTTATCACCTTTTGTAACTTATCATACACTATGATAGTACTGTATAGTAGGGACCACAAAGGAGTAGGCATGGCCCACGAAATAACGTCACCCAAAAAACCAGCCTCAATTTTCCCTGAAGATGATGAGGCAGTATTGGTTAGGTAAAACTAAGCCCAAACAAGCTTTCAGATTGACCTGAAATGCTTTCAGTAAGTTGCTACGGAATTTAAATATGATTTATTTAACGGAATTTTCTACTGACTGACTGATTCCTTCAGACAAGTGTAACTCGATAATGGCTAAGGCTATGGGCTTAATTTTTTCACTGTTCTACAATGCTTCGGTGCCTTTAGGCATACTGCAGTACGTACAATGCATTCTTCATGGACTTAACAGTGTAATCCTTTATGTCCCATTCATCTTTGCTGATGAAAAGTGTTGATTTGACGATAGCACATGATGGCTTCCCTTTGTAACAGAAATCATCTGTATTTGTCATAGTGACTATTTTGATAGCAGAGGTGCTTTTCAAACAGTTCTTGATTCGTACTGCTGTATAACGAACGGGTTGAACATAGCTGACAACGACACGCAATGGACACTTCACTTTTCAAATGATAATTGATATAAATGGGGCACGCGGCATCATTACTTTCGCTATACGTGAAAGAATATACGATCTATGGCATGGATTGCAGGGGTGCTTTTCAAACAGTTCTTGATTCAAAATGCTGTGTAATGGGTTGAACATAGCTTACAACGAAGCGTAACGGATACTTTTCAGATGATAATTAGGGTGCTCGGCACCATTTCAGATGTGGCATGCGTGGGTTCACCAGTCATAATAATTATTTACAAAAAAAAGTTAACAAACAAGTACACAGAAAAATTTGGAATTTTCAACTACATAGCACATTGATAAAAGTACTGAAACAAGTTGGAGTAGTGCACAATACTAAATCACAGTAAAACATTAAGAAGTGTTATATCCCTACTGTGCATTTCCATTATAGTATCTTGAGCACAGTAGAGACATAACACTTCTTATTGTTTTACTGTGATTTAGTATCGTGCACTACTCCAACTTGTTTTGGTGCTTTTTATCGATGTGCTATGGTCCCTGTTCTAGTTGAAAATTCCAAATTTTTCTGTGTACTTGTACCATAATGGAAATGCACAGTAGGGATATAACACTTCTTAATTGTTTTACTGTGATTTAATATCGTGCACTATTCCAACTTGCTTCAGTACTATTATTGATGTGGTATGGTCCCTACTCTAGTTGAAAATTCTGTGTATAAGTTGTACTCTTAAATTGTGATGTCAATTTAAAAGAATAATCCACCAGTATATTTTTTGTGCTGACTTAGAATTATAACCAAAACCCACAATCAGTTGTAGAATGTACGTGTATATAAGGAAATCAGTGTCTTAAACAACACAGTGAAAACTTCTTACATAATACTGTATCAGTCAAAAAATCATAATTTTTGGAAAGACTTTGCTATAAGCACCAGGTCTTTATTTAATCTCATTACAAAGTTGATGCTCATGGAAGACTGCTCCTTGTAATGTGGAGAAGTGTGTACTGTTAAGGGCTTGAGCAGTAGCCCCTATTGATAAGATATTATATCTGTAGTGGTTGCTTACACAACATATGCCTTTGTGTACCATCAAAATGCTACATCAGCCGTCACAACATGTGTAAATATTGACAAAGTCTCTGAGGTGTTGTTCTGGTATTATGACTGTTTTGTTTTGCCATCCATTCTTGCCAGGCATAGATGTGTGTTTAGGGACTATGTGTAGTTTTGCGATATACAAGTATTTATTGTTTTAGTTTTGATTGGCAATTGTTGGCTTGTGTTTCTGTTGGATTCTTATCACCTTTTATAGCTTGTCTTGTATGATCACAATTTAAAAGAATGGTCCACCAGTATGTTTATTGTGCTGATTTAGAGTCATAACCAAAACCCACAATCAGTTGTAGAATGTACATGTATATAAGGAACTTAGTAATCTTAAACAAGATGAATCGGCTTTTCAACCAAAGAATCATAATGTTATAATTTTTGGCAAGACTTTTTGCTGTAAGCAGTGCAAGTCTTTGATCTCATAACAAAGTTGGTGGTCATCAAAGATTGCTCGATGAAATGTTGACAGGTATGTACCATCGATGGCTAAACGATAATCCCTATTGATAGGTAGTATGTGGCTAGAGTATTTATTGAGCTAGTATAGCTGTAGTTGTAGATGATCTCACTGCTTTCTATTTCTCTGATCCTTACTCAAATGTAAAAGTTCCTAATTTTCTTGTTAATTGTTGTGCTTAAAGACTGCCAAAACTGTGTAGTCCGCCGAAAACTCAATATTATTTTATTGGTTGTCTAAGAAGTGTACACTTGGCTGCACTTAATGATGCCATGATTGATTTTGACATTAGACCATAGCAAGTTGAAATACTCGAATTTCATTGGCTACTTACAGGTACGTATCTAAATCCTGTAGATCCCTTGTTTATGTCCCTGTCTCTGGAGTGATAAAACAGCAACAACGCAATTACGTGGCTGTAATATTGGCAACGCATGGAAATTTAACTGGATAGTAAGTGCCATTATCGGTTACAGAGGGCTTGTTCTACTCACCAACGCTACATTTCTCGTGTTACAAGCAGCTGGGAAGGTACAACAAGCAGCAGCGAAGGTACATGAATGAGCTGTGGTCTAAATTAGTTAGACATCAAAACGCAGGGTTCTACGGAAATTAGAAACCCTCAGGCCCTGTAGTAGCACCCTTGCTTCGTTCGTGTGCCACAACACAGGGCCTTTCAGGTTTCTAAATTCTGTGGAACCCTGTGTTTCGATGTCTAACTATTATATAAAGGCTTCAACATAGCTTTTGAGCATCAAATGGTGGTTGGATTTGAGTAGTTACCACATTATTTAACTAGGGTAATAATGTGGTGGCATTTAGACTCTATTTGTTTTGGGTAGGTAATAAATCTCATATACTCCACCTTGTTTTCTAAAATACTCCATGCCTTCAGGCACAATATAGCATATGCTCGAAATCTAGGTTTGTCCAACCAGTATGCATTTTTCACGTGCAGTGATGTATCGAGGGTGCTTATTTTGTCATGTGAGCATGCATAGTTCCCATGGCGTTAGTATTATCACAAGAAAACCAGCCCCCTTTTCTGAGCCTACAGCAGAAACAGCTGTGGGTAAGTAATCTGAGTGTAACGTAAAATAGAGTCTAAAACAGTTATATGGGCACAATGTGGAGTCTATGAAATTTATAAACTCGAAGGCCTGGGCTGTAGCGCAAGAGCAAAGCAAGGGAACTACAAATGGCCTGAGGGCTTATAAATTAGCTTGCTCCAAGGATATCTTGAAGGATATTGTCTACTGGCAAGTTGATTGTTGCTTAATTATTGCTGTCACATTCCCTGCACTGCCTGCAGCATTACTACATACCAGGGTAAGGAATAACTGCTATGTAGTAGACTAGTAGCATAATGAACAGTAGCGAAATTATTACAAGACAGTTTTCGCATATTCCACTGTTTGCCTTCAGCTTTTAGAAGTGGGCTGCAGGTGCCCTAAGGGTGCTTACTAGCAAGACCCCATAAATCCAATCATAGAATGTGCAAAAACCAAAAAATATGTCAGACCAGTGTTCCAGTCCAGTAGTCCATTCCACTGAATAGTAACGCCCGGTCAAAGTTTATTCAAAAAAATTGTGATTAACAACTCACATCTATATCTGCAGTAACCATGGTGATGAATGTTTATTAGTGAAAAAACATGTACTTTTATTTAATCCCATCCCACATGTTTAATTTACCTACGTACTTCCACCATGCTTGTTTATTTGTGGTAACACTTTTAGTTCATAAATTAAAAGCTTCAGTTCTTGTTATGTGAAGGTCACCAATATTGTGAGGTGTCCTCCAAGTAACGAACATTGTTCTATTGTTTGTCCTACAATTATAGTAATTTTACACTTCAGCAAGAGAGGTCATACTTACTACTGTACTAGTATATACTCAACCAGTAATTCAGTCATATACTAACTGTTAATAGGAGCCATCCCATACTGGTACACTGTTATTCAGAAAGACATGTTTGATGTGAATTAACTTCATAATAACGTCAAGGACTTGTTGCTTAAAGCAAAAAGTCTTGTCAAAAATAATACACTTACCTACAACCATGAAATAAGTCTATGAAATAGTCATAGGTGAAGGCATTCAAAATTTTGAATGCCTTTTTATACTTTTGGAGGTCATAAACTAGTCTAGTAGCATTAAAAATTTACAGTGAACATAACACCTTCATATCGTGTGTAGCTATAATGTGTATGAAGGTAGAGCACCATAATTCATTGTACTAACACAGGTAAATCATACTCCAGCTATCACTACCACGTTTCTCCGTAGTATATTAATGCATATTAATTAAATATTGGAAACAAACTATTCTAACGTTCATTTCTGAACATTCAATTGTACAAAAAGTACATTTTTGTCCCAGAATTAATTTGGCTGACCTTAATACTGTGGTTTTGCTGGATTAGTACCTCGATTGGAAAACTTAATATTAGACTTTTTAGAGAGGTTGGCTTCCTATGCTGGTGACCAGGCTCCATTGTATTGCAGAGCATACCAATGCCATTAACGTTTTGAGAAACCTTTTCATTTTTACATGAACATGTGTTTCTAGGATTTATGGGAACACTCTATTGCTAAACAACAAATGAATCAAGTTTCTGATGTCCCCCTTGTTGCCTGCGTCATTTCCATAGGAGAAACATTGATCGTTAGATTCATTGCAAAGAGGACTGTCTTTTGTTGGTAAAGAAGGAGGAATTCAAAGGAAAATGAGAGATTTTCTAAAGCAGATACATGATGAACAACGGAAGATGTATGATGTGGTGAATAAACTTCGTAGCCAGAGATTGTCAGAGCAACAAGGTGTGTAGTGTGTAGTGTGTGTATGTGTAGTGTGTGTGTGTGTGTGTGTGTGTGTGTGTGTGTGTAGTGTGTCATATTTGGATGGAAAAAAACATTCCACAGTTTAAGTCAAGAGAATTCACCGTAAGATGATTTGCGATTGTGGAAAAATAATTGAACTATTTTAAGTTGACCCAAGCTACAATACTTATTGATGGCGCCTTCCACAAGATATGTTTTTTTTTTCAATGATCACCAATCAAACTTAAAATTGTAATGTTTCCTTAGACTTGTTTGTTTATTTTTTTGGATTGTCTACTGTGTAGTATAGCTGAAGGTGTAAACCCCATTGCTTTTATGTTCCCACTAAGGCCAGGCAAACTCGTAGGTATATAGTACAGCTGTAGGTATATATAGATGACCTCACTGCTTTCTATTTCTCTGATCCTTACTCAATGTATAATTTCTATTTTCTTGTAATTGTTGTTGGGCCAAAACTGTGCAGCATTACATAAAAGATGAGTTCTATACATGGTTGAGTAATTGCCTATTTAGCTAGAAGGAATAGTATTAACTGCATGGGTGCCTGGTGTTTTTAGTAGTAGCACAAAATCAACTTACTCAAAAACTAAACTAACAAATTGCGGAATCTCTGATGATAGTAACTAAACAGCTAGGTTTAGTGGAAGCGATTATTGAAGCTTTGTGAAAACATTTTATTGAACTTAGTACTTTCTTCGAGTGAAGCAAGCTCTGTCAAGTTCAGTATCTCAGTCACTGAGAAGAAACATGTCCGATATGATTTCACGTGTTCTGGTAAGTTTAGTGTACAGTATCACCATGCCCAGGAAATTCCCATATAGCCTACACCTTTTGCTGTATTGTGTGGAGGTAAAATCTAGTAGTGACAGCTGGAGTGTGAGCGATGTATGGCTTACCTGTGTCACTACAAATACTAGTTAAAGTACTGCTGCGAATGTAATGTGGAAAAAGCAACGAAGACGTGGATGAGACACTAAAACAGCATGAGGTGAAGTTGAGTGCTGTATTTGACTCAAGACCACACTTTTTTTTTATTGCATGAGTGTGACAGTGCTAAACTGGTTTAAAGTGCTGTCTGGCCATTTTGTTTGTAGCGTTCATTTTATAGGCTTGAACTGCGTTGGTTTTCAGCCATCAGACAAATAAATTTGGTCATAAAACAAACAGATAGCATTGTTTTGGCTACTTTTAAAAAAATGTTGCGCATGTGATCAACAATGCTGTATTTTCCTTTCAGTGCTGTATGGAAATAATAGCACTATTATTCATTTGATGTTTGCACACGCAACTGCTTTAATAAATTATAGTGTTCCTCCTGACCTACATACATTATAGCTACACGCAAGCATTTTAAAATATGAACTCTTTATAACTTTTCTAGCTGCTAGACTGGTTTAGTGAGCTTCTCTAAGGTATAGGTAAACATTAAAAAATTTGAATGATTGCTTGTGTATTCTGATAACCAAAACCCACAATGCATTGTATAATGTGCGTATATATAAGGAACTCAGTGATCTTAAATGATGTGATTGTTGTTATTGATTCGTAGTGGTAAAAACGATTTTTTGGCAAAGCCTTATGCTGTAAGCAGTAAGTCTTTGATCTGATAACCTCCTTACACAGTTAATAATTGACAAAGTGTCTTCCTGTTATTATGGATATACAAACACAGGATAAATTATGCAAAAGTAAGTTTAGGCACTAGGCCTTTGTTCATATCCATATCTCGTGTTCCCAGTAAAAGTCTAGTTGTTTTTTTGAATAAAGAAATGTTTGATGCTGACACCACATATTCAGGAAGTGAATTCCAACAATTATTGACTCTTTGAGTGAAAAAATTATTGCGAAGTATTGTATTTGACTGTTTTTTATAGAACTTCATGGAGTGTCCTCTGGTGGGCTGAAATTGGTTCAACACAAATAACTGACCATTCAATGTTGTAATATCCTTTCAAAATCTTATATGTTTCTATACTCGTTTACGTCAACAATGCAATGAATATAGTCCTAACTTTTGCAATCTAGTTGTGTATGGGAGTCTTCCGATTCCTTTGACAAGCTTTGTAGCTCTCATTTGCATCTTTTCAAGCAAATCTATGTCCTTAGCTAGGTAAGGGCACCACAGCTGAACGCAGTATTCTAAATGTGGCCTCACATATGTTTTGCATAAAAACATGAATAGATCCTTAGACATGCTTGCAAAAGTTCTCCTTACCATACTTAGAAAATGGTATGTTGGCAATGCTTTGAAGTTCCATTAAAATAGCAGTCTCTATATCACGAAGAGACTCCAACATGAGTCTCTTATTCATTAAGAGACTCATGGCTAACCACACACTAGTTAATTAGTTATCACTATGCACACAAGAATTTATTATTAACCAGAAACTGTTTTTACCAAACTGTAATAAACACAACAAGGGTACAAAGTCAAAAAGATCTAGTCACTGTTCTTCAAGTCAAACAGTTATGCTAGAACCTACTCACTGTTCAAGTGAGTAAAGGTGAAGTTGACTGCAGTTCACTGCATTGCTAAAGTCTATTTTTGGAAGAGATTCTAGCAATAGACGGACGTCACCGTTTGATTGCACACTGTAACAAAAGGCTGTAGCTTGCAATTACTCGAGCGTCGTAGTTCTTCCCCAAACTTAATCTCAAATTCCTATGATGCTTTTACAAGCAACTCATCACTAATATCGTCACTGAGTCCGTACATAGTGTCACCCCTCACAGACAATGGATCGCCGTTTATTTTTGTTATGATGCTGTATATCCCCTGTGACTAAACGGGACCAGGAGTTTATACAAGACCAGCCGTAATTCGAGGCAATAGTTGTTCATAAGTAAAAAAGGTTCTGTTTACAAGGGTCAGCAATGTTGTGAGGCATCATCCAACATTATCCTATTGTTAGTCACAAGTGGTCTTTTTTAGGTATATTTGCAATGGCTATGGTTGGGAGGTATTTAAGGTATTAGTAGTTAATAAAAGTATTTTCAAATACCAAAGTGGTTTTCTAAAAATACTGAATACCGAATTTGATGTAGTAATTAATTTTTGGTGGTTTAGTGGTGACCATATGTACATGAAGTCAAGCCCCATACAATCATAGTGTAGTAAACTGAGTAGTGATATGATTATGGTGCTGCCTAAGAAGGATATAACAATCAGTTGCAGAAAGTACATGTATATAAGGAACTCAGTATAGTGTCTTAAACAACAAGACTAACCATCACTTTTGGAAAAACTTTGCTATAAACACTAAGCCTTTGATCTCATTACAAAGTTGATTCACTTTAAAATGTCTTCCTGAATGGCAGTGTACCATTATGGGACGACCACTATTAACAGGTACTATCGAGTGTCATTAGTATAGTTGTAGGTATAGCTGACCTCACTGCTTTCTATTTCTCTGATCCTTACTCAATGTACAATTTCTAATTTCTTGTAATTGTTGTTATGCCAAAATTTTGCAGTCCTACAAAAATCAACATTATTTTATGGTTTGTCAAAGAAGTGTACATTCGGCCACACTTGGATAGTGCCATGATTGGTTTTTGACAATAAGGGCTTTGACATCATTTTTTTTACAATGAATGGTGATTGGATTAGAATTATAGTTCACACATTGAAATTTTCAACTATGGTAATAAATTAACCACGTAAATAATGAGACACAAAGTTATTGTTGTGAAAACATTTTATTAAACTTTTAGTACTTTCTTGGAGTGAAGCAAGTTCTTTCAAGGTCAGTATCTCAGTCACTGAGAAGAAACATGCCAAAATGCTTTCACATGTTCTAGTAAGTTTAGTATAAGTGATGTACGGCTTACCTGTGTTACTACAAATTCTAGGCTAAGTTAAAGCAATGCCACGAGTGCAATATAGCACAAGGGCATGTGTGAAAGACTAATACAACATGAGGTGAAATCGAGTGCTGTGTTTGGTTCAAGACCATGCCAGACCACTATATTGCATGAGTGTGGCCAGGAACTCGAATGCTGCAAGGTTTGCGACACTAGTGAGCTCCTGACGCGGCAGTGCATTAAGTGCTTTCTAGTTGTCTTTGTTTGGAATGTTCATTTTGTAGACTCGAACTGCATTGGTTTTCTCCCATCAGACAATAAGTGTCTATATGATACAAGTGTGTTCATAAAACAAACAAATACCATCCTTTTGGCTACTTCTAGTGATTTACTTTATGCGTGTGATGAACAGTGCTATATTTTCCTTTCAGTGTTGTATGGAAATAATAGCACTATTATTCATTTGATCTTTGTCTATGTTCCTCCTGCCTCAAACTGCATACATTATAGCAAGATATGATGGCTTATGTTCACTGTAAACTTTTCATGCTGCTAGACTGGTTTAATGGCCTTCTCATTGTTTTAAAAAAAAAATGTTAATAGAGTTATTTGTTAGTTATTATGTAACTTTGAAATGGAAAGTCACAGCACACATAAAATTAAGATATGGACATACTAAAGAATTTTATCACCTGTGTATAGTATTATGTTCATTGTAAGAGTTTAGTATATTTTGATTACCAAAACCCACAATCAGTTGTAGAATGTACATGTATATAAGAATCTCAGTGATCTTAAAGATTAGGGATGCTAGCCATTCACGTTTAGTACAGTTTAAAATGTTTGGAAAAGGCTTGCTGCAAGCATCAAGTCTTTTGATGTCATTATACAGTTAATACTGAACAATGTGTCTTTCTGATTAACTGTGTGGTAAATGGGACATTGGAAACAGTGGAAATAAAACTGAAAAACTGAAATTAGTCGAAACTTCATAAGCTGTATTTTCTTTACAAAGACCACCTCTGTATTAGAGTACCTCTACGAGACGACCTGTACAATAAGATCACTTTGTTACATTTGACAAATGAAGTAAGTCCAAAAATAGCTTTAGGATCAAGCCTCAAATAATGAGCTCTCATTTTTAATCTCAAAATAAGTCCCTCAAAAAAAATGTCCAATTGTGTAGAAGCACCTATGAAAATATTTAATGTATACAATCTCAATTTACAAGACAATGAAGTACATCATAATAGCTTTTTGGAAATGTGTTGGTTAGCTAACTGATAAGGACTGTATTATATAATGTATGTGGTGGCTTTTTGTAGGAGAAGGGTCTGGTGGATTCTCAGTAGACATCTTATACATTCTTGTGCATTCCTTTGCTCATTGCATTATAAGAAATCAGTCTGGCTATGCAAGATAGTAAAATAATATAATGGTAGTTATATAGCGGTAACCTTGTTAATAAAGCCACAAAGTTTGGCCCTAGCTAGTAGCTATATGCACTGTACTTCGAATTTTATTAACAAATCATAATTTTGTTAGTCTCATACCATATAGTAAAAAACTTTGGTGGTAAAAACTTTGACGAATTTGACGAATAGCGTTCAATTCGCCAAAACGCCAATTATTTTAGATTATCACATGAGCACATTGAGTAACTAGAACTTGAGATGAAGGTCAGCTCGTACCACCACACAATAAAGATTGAGCGAACTGGAGATCTTCCTAAGAATTTGTCCCACTGTTGTAAGCACTTCTTGGGATAGAAAATCCGACCGGCTTCCTGGCACGTCAGCTAGTTCATCGTCTCGCGATGGATTTGGCCAACTACTTTGATGTATGTGATAACCTCTGCTACTGGAGGTCACTACAGGAAAAGTAAATGCGGTCGCTTCCTGCAAAACGCAAGAGATAGCGACAGATAGCGAAGTATGCTTATGCTACCACGTCATTAGATCGGTATAGCTACAAAAGTCGGTACTGCTACAACAACAATGCTAGCTACCTATATACTTAATACACTACTTAACTGATGAGTTGACACCTTGTCGTTATCTTTACATACCATACAGTAAAAACTTTGACGGTAAAAATTTCGGCGAATATTATTTCAATAGCCAAAGTTTTTTCCGCCAATTTTTTCAACAGAGGGGTTTCATTACACCTTTTTACCGCCAAAGTTTTTTACTATACGGTAGGCATCTTGACTAATCAGGTTACACTAAATTAATATGAATCATTATTTAGTGACCATTTCAAAGAGATTTTTAAAATGCTATGTGTATGAGGTCATCTATTAAGATCATATATTTTTTTGTGAGAATGTGAAGTTGAATCTTTGCCTTGCAGTTCAAAATGGCAACTAACAGTGACCTAAATTTGAAGATCATTGTATTATTGATGTAACTGTTTTAATCCTTATGGTCACAAAATTTTTTGAGGAAAGTGTCTTTACAAGTAGAAGCTTATATGTATGGCCAGGTAACTAACTATACAGTGGAACCTCAATTTTCTGAACTAATTGGGGGGGAGGAAGGGTGTTCATATAATCGAATAGTACATAAAATCGAACATTTATATACAGAGCTTTACTCAACTGCTTTAATAAAACATGCACATGTTGACAAAATACTCTAATTGAGCAGTCGATTAGGTGTTCGTCAGTGCTTTGTGCAAGGCATGCAGATTTGGGGCAGTTTTCTGGCCTATATGTGTTTAACCCTTTGGCAACCATAAGTCCATATTTACGCTTTGACGCGTGTCTTTGTAAAAACCCGAATAACTTCTCAGGTATTAATGACAAAAAGATCCCACAGCTACCATGCTACTTATGTACTATGAACTTCCCAATAAAATGACACAAAACATTGAAAATTTAAGTAAAACGCTGTTCATCACACCACTTAAAAAAGAGCCTTCTTCATCAAATGTCTGCTATGGTCTTAAACTAAGTTCCATTAGAATTCTCGTGCGCTACTGAATCAAGTATGTGCAATGGATCATGTGATTTTTAAATGAACGCTTGTACAATTTAAAATTCCACCAAGTTCTAGTAAAGGCTATGTCTGTAATTTGTCACTTCATATCAAAAGTATTCTTAAATGTTATGTAAATCTGTTTACATGTTCTTGTAGTACTTGAAATAAAGTTTTATTTTGTGTATGTGTAATAGAAGTCTACTCGGCATGGATTAACACACTCATACACACACTACAAGCGTCAATTGGAATCAATTACAGGCACAAGTGCATTCGTTATAATTAAAGCTTGTGAGTACAGACAATAAATACATAAATATAATAGTTCAGTTACATTACAATTGTCCCCCGTTCTAAAAAGCTTGTTCCAAGCTTGGTAAGTTACTAAGGTTGAAACCATTCTGGTGGTCTTCTGCTGCATTGCGGATAGCGTGATTCCGAAGCAGACTCTATGACATGATGTGAAACTGGGGGGGGGAGGATACCAGTTTGATGAAGAGTGTCCATATGTTGGTAATGTGTTATCAGTCTGTGGTATACTTCTGTGTTGAACCCAGTTAGTGTGTACTACTTTAGTCTTTGTCCCATTTGTAATCTTCAGATTTATGAGAGTCCTAAGTTCCACAACAGTCCACTTGTCTTCCCATCTCCAAACTGGATCTCCTGGTTGAAATGATCTAGTTTTGGAATGGTTATCGTAGTGAAACTTTTGTTTCCGTGCAGCAGAGGCCAAATTCGTATGAACTAAATCTTGTAAGTGTGCCAACTTAGCTTGTAGTTCTGCAGTGTAAGTGTTTAGATCAAAGGCAGTTGGTGGTTTAAATGGAGAAGGTTGTGGCTGGCGTCCAAACATTAGTAAGAATGGAGATACGCCTGTTGAAGAGTGCTGTGTTGTTCTATATGCATACAGTACCGATGGTAAGTAACACTCCCAGTCATCTTCTTGACCCACATAACATCTTAGCATTTGCAATACAGAACGGTTAAAGCGTTCAACCATTCCATCTCCATGGGGATGGTAGGCCGTGGTTCTTGACTTCTGGGTGCTAAAGGTTTGCATTGCAGCACTTGAAAAAAGACAACTTTCAAGGTTTCTACCTTGATCAGAGTGTATGACTGTTGGAATCCCAAAGTTACTGCATAACTTGATGATAGCATCACTGATTGAAACTGCTGTCTGGTCACGAGGTGGAACGGCACCAACCCATTTAGTAAAGTAGTCCATGATAACCAGTAAGTAGTGGTGATTCTTACGAGAAATTGGCACTTCCAAAATGTCTACAGCTAGCACCTCCCATGGGTTGTGAAGTGGTGCCTGAATAGGAGATGGTAACTTGGGCACTTGACATGTATTACATTGTTGACAGTATTGTTGTACATTACCAGCCATACCAGCCCAATACGCCTGTTGTTGCAAACGGCTTAAGGTTTTGAGGTACCCTTGGTGACCTGCACTGGGAATAACATGTGCCTCTTGTAAAAACTCAGAATGTAAGGTAGGTGGTACTAATGGTACAGTGACACTTTCTGAAGCTGGACTGGAACAGTAAGTACGACAAATGACATTATCAACAATACACAATTGGTGCCACAATTGAGCATACCTTCGTAGTGGTGATTGTCTCCATGCAGGGTCATGTGGTGGTTTATCTGGTGACGACAATAATGTTTGGTAGATTTGTTGAAACACAGGATCTGACTGTTGAGCATCTTTAATTCGAATGGTAAGTTGTTGAACAGAAGTCATTGCTACTGGTTGTGATGAACTATGAATAGGAGAGCGTGACAAAGCATCAGCATTCACATTGAGACTGCCTTTACAATAAACTATTTGAAAACTATATTCCTGCATGGCTAATGCCCAGCGACACAATAACCATTCCATCTTTTGAGCTGAAAGCCATTGAAGGGGAGCATGATCTGTGAGTAGTTGAAAGAAGTGGCCAAGCAAGTAAACTGTTTTAAAACAAAAACTGCTACAAGACATTCTTTCTGTATTGTGCTATACTGCTGTTCAGCACTGTTCAATGTGCGGCTGGCATAGGCTATAACATAGCCATCTTGTTCTAAAACGGCATCGAGACCCACAACACTGGCATCAGTTTGCAACAAGGAGGGAGCTGCAGTATTGGTGAAATATGGAAATGCCAATATTGGTGCTTGAATAAGCATAGACTTCAGCAGTGAAAAGGCTTTATTGCAGTCCTCAGTCCATGAAAAAGAGAGATAGACTTTTTGGTCAAATTGTGAAGAGGTGCTGCAATGTCGGCAAAGCCTTTGATATATCGGTGGTAATAGGATGCAAGGCCAAGGAATTGTTTTAGTTCTGTAACATTAGAAGATGGTGGCTATTGATGGATACTGTCAACTTTGCTGGGGTCAGGATGCATACCACTGCCATCAAAAATGTGACCCAAATAAGAGACTTGTGGTAAGCCTATGTGACATATTTTCCACGTAGCATCTTGAAGACGTTGAAAAACTTGACGTAAATGTTGTTGATGGACTTGTGGTATTGGGGAGTAAATTAGTAAATCATCAAGGTATGGCATGACGAAAGGTAGTCCTCTTGTTACTGAGTCCATTAAACATTGGAAGGACTCTGTGGCACCTGTGAGACCAAAAGGCATACGGCAGAATTGATATAGACCCATGCCTGGACCAGGGCAAAATGCTGTCTTTAGTTGATCGTGAGGAACCACTGGTAGCTGCCAATATCCACTATGCAAATCCAAGGTCGTAAATACTGTGCACCCTGCTAGTTTATCCTGCACTTCATCTGGGAGAGGTAAGGGATATGCATCTTTTACTGTTTGCTTATTAAGTTGGCTGTAGTCAATACAAATACGCAATTCACCAGACTTTTTAGGAAAGAAGACAGTTGGGGCCATCCAGGGGCTGCTGCTCTCAGTGATAACTCCCTGTTCAAGCATTTGTTGGATTTGTCTTTCCACTTCATTTCTGTAATGGACTGGTACTCGCCTGGGAGGTACACAGATTGGAGGACCCTGGGTAGGAATGTGGTGGCAAGCTAGTGAGGTATGACCAGGAGTTGTAGAGAAAAGATCTTTGCATTCTGAAATAACACTAGACAACTCAGCTGTTTGGCAATAGGGAAGATCAAACTGCTTTGGAACTCCATAATCTGGAATAGTAGAGTCTGTGGTGACATCCAAAGCATCTTGTGTAGCTGCTGCGTGGTTTACAAGTGGCTTGTGTTTAACTGCAGCTTGCCAATTACGTTGCAGGTCATCTGTTAGAAGAACAGTAGCGGGTGTTGAGAAGATCTGGATAGTTCCTTTTGAAAAATCCATAGTTAACTTGTGCTGTTGAAAAAAGTCAACACCTACAATAGCTGGAGCAATGAGATCTTTGACAACAATGAATGTATGTACAATATCCTGTTTCATACCAGGAAGTCATATCACAGCACTGACACAATCAATAATTGACATAGTATCACCTGAAGCAGTCTGAAGTAATACTTGTGGTAATGGTCTAGACTCAATTCCTGGCAATTTCTGCACAAGGGCCTGTGACAAAGAGACACAGATGAACCTGAATCAAGTAAAATTTCACTATTGATTCCACCAACCTTCCCTACTATACTAGATGCATGTGTCTTTACAGTAGCTATAACAACAGTGTTCATAGGGCTTAAGTGCGAGGGAGACATCTGCTGCCCCATACAGACATCCCCTGGTTGTTTCCCTGCCAGGAATCTCTTGCCAAATGTCCTGGTCTACCGCAAGTATAGCATCTTTGATTAGCTCTTCTTACTGGACAATAACACTGAGTGTGCCCTGGCTGCTTGCAGTGATAACAATGTTGTATATTTCCACTCTTCGATTTTGTGGTAAGTGCAGCCACCTGTTCTGTTAGCTGTTGCATTTGACTTCTCAGTTTGTCAAATTCTGTTGCACGAGTGGAAACTGCTGCTGCTGTAGATTTTTCTTCTTCATTAACTGCCATCAAAAGCTTTGCTCTTCTGCCACACTGACAGCGTGCAGCTGTCTACTAATGGGTCTAGGTAAACCCGCCAGGAACTGGTATAATAATAATGGCTTGGCTGCTGCTGCTGCCGCCAACTCCGGCATTGCTTGCTTTAGCAGTCACTTAAGGTCATGAAGGTAAAGAGCGACAGCTTCTCCGAGGCGAAGCTTGCGAGAGTGAAATTCTTCTAATGAGACAAATTCTGTAGGCGCCATCTTGCTGATCAGACTTTTCTTCGCTGTGGCGTAGTCTGCCGTACTACTCTCTGTAGATAATTCCAACCATACCGCCAGTGCCTCTCCTTCCAATAACGTGGGCAGTTTCAACAATTTTGTTGCAGCAGTCCATTCATTCGCAGCGGCACTAATTTCAAAATGCTGGAACCACTCTTGAGCATCACCATCAATAAAAGACTTCGGTATACTAACATGTTTACTAACCATCCTCTGCTACCAGTGTAATAGAAGTCTACTCGGCATGGATTAACACACTCATACACACACTACAAGTGTCAATTGGAATCAATTACAGACACACGTGCATTCGTTATAAATACATAAGTATAATAGTTCAGTTACATTACATATAAGAATATCCCGTTGTGCAGTGATAGAAGCCTGACGCTCTACCTACAGTACACACATATGCATAATTTTATATTCAAAATTAATTCCGTCTTCAAAAGTTAAGGGTTAAATAGTCCCTGTATCAATCTTTTGAACTAAGATTGTAAACACCATGGTAGTTAACCAGGTAATTGCAGTTTTCTCAAAGGCCTCCAAAAAGTGTATGACTTTTTCCAAAAGATCACAAGTAAATCGCTTTGAAACATCTGATCCATACAAATGAAAATGTGTTTTGGACGTTTATAGAAGTACCTGATTGTATTGATTGTGGTTTCAATTTTTGAATGCTTTGAAAGTGATTCTACTATTTCAATACCATAGAGTCGGATTGTTAAGCACATGTGTCTATTAAGTGCATATTATTTGTTAAGTGCATACACATTTCTTGTAGTTAACCATGGATGATAAGCGCACAAGGCCAAATGTGATGATAAAGCTACACACAGGAAGAAATGGCAAGAAACGCTGAAAGTACTGAAAAATTTATGTCTTCTCGAGCACTTATGTCTCCCTTGAGGTCTCTCTTTGCTGTGTATACAGCAAGTCAGCCATCTGGATAATGATGATCTTGTTTATCACGAAGGATTTCACATGGAAATGGAGTCAAATATCCTTACACACTGGCATGGTGACTGGCACAAGTTATTTACTAATCTTTTACAATGAAGTGATTCTGGGTTACACTCACCATAATTATTTATTAGGCGTATGCACCTAACAGATAGTACGATTGTTACAAAAAGTTTTCTCTGAAAACTATAAGCACATGCGCTTAACAACCCAACTTTACAGTAGCAGGGTTGTTTATGAAGTTTGTACAATTGTTGTAGACATCCTTCAGGTTAAAACAACCCTCCTCACAATACTTTTATTGGCTAGGTATAACCGAACCAAAAGTGCCTTCAGTATGACCTGAAACGCTTCCAAAAAGCTGCTACAAAATTTTAATTTTTTTTTAAATGGAATGTTCCCTGACTGATCGTGACTGTTGCATTTTGCCCAGAGGAGGTTGGACGCGTTCACGTAAGCTATACTTTAATTGATTCTGTATTTCACATGATCATCAATAGTCGCAATACATAACTGAAAAACGGTGGGGATCACTGGTTAGATATTCAGATTGTCTTTTGTGTAAGTTTCAAGGCAATGTACTTTGTTTTGTAATCAGTGTTTGAATTCCGGGTGAAATTAATAAGTTGCGGTTTGGTGTACACTGCTTCACCAACTTTCACGTACGTATTCTATTGACGAAACATGAAATGACTCAGTGAGTTATTCTGAGATCACGATGTATTAACCTCCTCTACAAAAGGGATTTTGTGTAATTTGTTTTAGTAACGCTTAAAGCTTGTCCAATCTCCTCTGCATTCTGCCTGGCTGAAAGCTGTATTTCTTTGGTTAACCACTGAGTCTCCATGTTGTACTTTCAATAGTAGCTGCACTTGAGTGATGCCACAATTGATTATGAAAATAAGGGCTTGATCATAGTTTTTGAACATGGAGTGGTAATTGAGTGTAACTAGTGGCTGTATCAATCTTTTGAACTGAGCTAGTAAAACACAGAAGTTCACCAAGTATTAGTATAGTATTCTCAATGGTTTCCCAAAAGGGTATGACCTTTTCCAAATAAGATCTCAGTAATTGCATTCTAGATCCATGCAAATGAGAATTTGTTTTGGGTATTTATAGAAATACCTGTTTATATTGATTGTGGGTTTCATTTTTTGAATCCTGTTTTTGTTTTTAAAGTGATTTTCAATAGTAGGGATGTTTATGAACGTTGTACGATTGTGTAGTTCTGTCTACATATATACGTACTTTCATAAGCAAGAAGATCTTTATTACTAGGTCTTCCCTAAAAAGCCTAAGTGTGGTATAACACCATTCTACCTTGTTAAAAAAATCCTGTGATGTGTTTAAGGGTAAGTACGTATATAAAATGATTTTAGTGTTGGTAGCAAATTGACAACTTTACCACAATACTTTACTTCTCTGCCTACTAACGTGTCTAATTGATGTAGAATGCCGAATATTTGTTATTTAAGATGGTGGTTACCTCACAATTTGTGGTTTGTAGGATATTTTTAAAATTTAATTGTGAACACATTTGGAGAGCTATGCTTATGCAAACACTATTACATTGTAGACCAGCCCTTCCTCTATCTACGTACGTACATGCTGATGTACATGCTGAGCAATGACGCTATAGGGCGAGTAATGACGTTATAGCGTGTATTTAGATATATGGTTACTAAGTAGTTCTGTGTACTGGACTGTTAATATGATGCAATTCGGCAATTTCACCAGTGGTCCCAGAGAATTAGGCCATCGATGGGTTTTAATTAACAAGAGCTTTCTTAGCAGTGCATAGCACCGTAATTGAACGAATTACAAAAATTTATGAATTACAAAATGCGAGAAATAGCTAGCAATATTATTGCACAACCCAAAACTACCCTATTGGTTAAAACAATAAAATAGTAATACATAGTTAGTTAATTCATAGTAGCATATACTATCTATGGTTAATTCCAGACGAGTTAGCTATAGTATGTTCACGTTGAGCTGAATCCTGAAAACAGCTAAAAATTAAAAGTGGATTTTTTCTCAACAGAGTTAACATTTCAGTCAACCAGATGATTATTGGTAACAGCAAAGGTGTCAACAACAGACACGTACAGTTTGGCTCCATTACAAATTCGGGAAAGGGCTGTAATGGACACTATTTATATGGCTTCCCCATAGGAAATGTATTGTGAAAATTTTGATTGGCTGTAAATATTATGTCAAACATTTGAACTAAAAGATTTTGAAATATTTTTAGCGGGTCAAGCAGTACTACAAATGAGCCAAATTTCAGGATCGTGTGTAATTGCATCCATGAGTTATTAAATATTTTTGAGGGTTCAGCTCAACGTGAACATACTATAGCTGCATGGCGCCTGGTTTTTAGAGGTAGCACAACATCAACTTGTTTCTGTTGCTTTTATTTGTCATTTTAAAACATTTTGTGTTTGGTAATTTTTATGGCACTGTATCTAATATGAAATAGTACCGTATAGCTGGTTATTTTCGAAACAGAAAATTTCGCACAAGCAGCAAAATCTGAATTTCGAAGGATTTAATTTCGAAGAATGCATATTTCGAAGTCCAGATGGATTTCAAATAAACGGAAATTCGTGTCACAAAATAGGGAATGTTTGCCAAAATCTGACTTACTGATGGAGTAATCCCCATCCCTGTGCACTGGAGAGAATACTGAAGGAGTCTCGAGTGGAGTAAATTCACTGGCTCAATCGCCCTCAATCGTAGCTAGCTATATCTACCATACTGATTCTAGAGCAGATGACATCAATTCCCATTCTGGATCACCTGTTTTCTGGTTATTGGTACAGTAATGATACAGTTTATCCATTACATAAATATAATATTCTACGTACCCGGGTACGTAGAGGCCATTATCATCAGTAATACTGAGCTAAAATTCGAGGAATGTACAAACGAATCGCCAAAAGTTGGATCGCTGCGGAATTTATTTTCGAAGAACCGGACGTGGGATTTTATTTTCGAAGAGAAGGACCTCTTCGAAATATCCAAAATTAAAAACCTTTCGAAAATTACCAGCTATACGGTATGAATCAAGTAAATATTGTACCAAATTATTTTGGTACTTTTATCAAGTTTGACTTATAGATGCCGTGTCTTGTACTGTGTGACCACACTGTACTATTGGTTTTTAAACTATTGATAACTTGTTTATTGTAGGGAGTACCTTCCATTTCCTCTTCCTTTCTGTGCTTGCGCATGTGTGGGTGGGGGTGGGGGTGGGGGTGGGTGAGAGTGGAAGTGTTATAGTAGCTGCATGAGTGAAGTACAGTTACCAGCAAACGTTGATATGTTTTAAGCCAAACCCTGCCACCATAAATTTTATGGAAAACTTAAACCCACACAATCAAATTTAATTGTTATTGATATATAGTGAATCCACTGTACCATTACGTGTATAGCTAGCTCAGAATTATATCATCTATTTTTTGGAAAAGGCCATACACTAAGTAGTACTGGATCTTTGAACTTTGATTGTGGTTGTATATATGTGTATAGCTTATCAGAAACAGTAATACTGTGCATTATTGGAGGTAATGTGTATTTTTACTCATGATGTCATAATAATTAAATTATATCCAAACCTTGCCATAAAAATCTCTTTGTACTGTACAAATCATTACCGTACCTTTAAAAATATTTGAATGCCAGTTATATATCTCCATAACAACCTTTTACCAACTTGTCATCAATGACAAATCAGGTATCATGCTATGACTTGTTTGGTTACATTACTGGGTATGGCCTGAGAAACATGCTTATCATATTTCTCAGATAAGGTTGTTTAGCTTTACAACATGCTAGTGTGCTAATGACATGGTCCGCACTGTTATCTCTGACTTTCTGATCATGCCATTTCTTTTTGCAAACTGAGATGTCAGGTTGTTGGTTGTGTATAGTTGATGATAAACAGTGGACATCCCAGTAGAGATTCTCTAGAGCATCAAATGACAACCAAATTTCCTTGGAGGACCATCTGGTATGTGTCCAAACACAAGTTCCAGCACTGGTAATAGCTTAATATGGCTACTAGCACAGGTGCCTGTCCTATCCTGCAAATAATTAATTGATCTTGTTAAAAACCTGATGAGGCTTTGCCTTCTTGCATTACTTTTTACAAGCAGGTGGGTGGCTAGAACGCACAACTGCAGTGAATCCTTTCATTTCCACAGCTCACAGGAAATACCAAGCGTTTTTGTGTTTAAAAGAATACCCATCACCTAAGAATTAAAGAAGCTTCTAAAAAGTTACCATTTGTTGTATACAGTGCTTTGGCATGGCCTAAATTTTTGTAAATCCATTTATTTTTATGTGAAATATTAATTTTGCTACTTCTTTTAGATAATCAAACTTCGTTTTTTAAACTGATAAGATATAAGCTACTGACAAAGTGTTCACATCCATACTAAGCTAAATTATGAATGAACCCGGACAGTCGGACACATTTCTTAGCTTGTATATAGTAGTTAGGTACAAGTGACCAGCAGGACTGGGAAGATCGCACCTACTAACCTTAAAATTTGGCTAAGTGACTATGTACCTCATCGATAGGATACAGATCCATGTGTATGTGTTTTGTCCTGGATAGATAATCAGATGGTTGCAGGTTCATGGCTACCCAGGTTAAGTCATGGACTTTTCTCCTTTCTCCACCTTTTCAAACATACTTTCTCTAACAACTTTAAACAGGCTGTAGGACCAGGAGTCCTATAGATCTTCAACACTCGTGCTGTAAAGTCTTAATAAATAGAAATTTGGAATCATGTTATGATTAGAACTCCCACCAAGGTGAAAAGCTCTACCATCTTTGGTGCTTCAAAATAATTGCTTCTGGAAAACATGTAGATATCACGGTAGTTAGCAGATGCTGGTTTCCATCATTTGTAGACTTTTATGGTCTGTTCATTGTCAACTGCTAAAATATTGAGCTAGTTGGCAATATGTATGCCAGTTTTTGAATAAAAATGACTCCATGTGAAGAGCAACAGCAATTAGTATTATCCATCAACCAAGCATCTCGCCACATGTTTGACTTCGATTGTGGGTTTAATCATGTGAGTTTTGTATGTCCTAATGTTAAATTTAATGGCGAAGCGTCGTGTAGCCATTGCAAAAGAGTTACCAGCTAATATTAACAAAGAAAGATTAAGAGGAGTGATCTTAGCTGTATCCACAATTAATTGTTAATGTACTAATACATCGATTGTGGGTTTTTGTTGTACCACATAATTATTCAACAATTTAAAGGGCTATATGTAATAAGCCATTTGCTAGACAGACTTCAAGTGATTTAAAATAAATACCCTTAAAGACATATAGTCCAGAAACTTAAAGACTGTGTGAATTAAACAAAGTCTTTACCATTACATTTTCAATCAGCTAATATGCAACTCATGTGATTAAACCCATAATTGAAATTAACACATAAAAAAATGTTTAAATTATGGAAATACTAGTTTTTTTAAGGATGTCATAGAGATACATCAGATGGTGATTTAATCCCCAGAGAAATTGCAACGAGTGATGAAAATTCCAGAAGCCATGTATACACCCCACAGCTGGAGACCTTTGGCCAGCTGCAGCACATCTAATCATCAGATTCAAAGGCCTCCAGTAATAGTATGACCTTTTCCAAAAAATGCATTAAATTATGGGTTTAAGTTTTATAAGTTAGCCATAAAGTGTCACAGTTTTTTATATAGTAGTACATACTACTTTCGATTGTGGGTTTGAGTTTTATACTAACTTTTTTAGATAATATATGTGACCTGATCTGTGAAAACAGGACATAAAATTGCATATTTTGTGAATTCCTGTTTATTAAATATTTATAATCTACTTAGCCAAATGTACCCACTGGCAAAGCTTCAGCTCCATATGCCAATATCTTACAGAGCTACAGTCCTACAAAGTAGCAACAACAGAAAAATCGATTTGTACAGCAAGTATAGGGAAAATAAATTACAGACGCTTACAAAAACGGTTGTAACTTACCAACGGATTGAGGTACAGAGCTACAATTTTCACCATCGTATCGTCATGAACAGGAGAATCAATTTCTGGGTATGTTTTTCCTTTACTCACTTTTCTTCACTGCATACAAAAGCGAAATCTGTGAAGAAAAATTGATTGCATACGATAGCTTTGACCTGATGTAAACAAATGCTCGTAACTTCCGTATGCTTGGGTCTACTGCAACGAAACAGATTTTCCAACTCCTCTTGAGCAGGCAAATAAGATGATACCCAGGGTTTTATTGTTAGTTCCTTCCATTACTAAGAAAGAGGTATTCAAAAAATTTACGGAATTTTTTCAATAATACACAAGTATTTCACCCAATGTATTCAATGCTTTATATTGTAAATTTAGGCTTGTGCGATTATGTCCTGTTTTTGGAGATCCGGTGACATATTATTATAACGTCATATACATAGCTTCCATAGTAAGCCACTTGCTAGGTAGACTAGATTGTGAGTTTTATTTTTTACAATGAACAGAAGTAGTTGATAGTAGCAATGAGTGAAAGAGTGCCAATCACTTGCATTGTCGTAATACAAATGTTACTCAGTACATTTGATTTTTATTTTCTAAAACTGTGAGTAGGGAAAGATTAGAAATTTTAAATTTGGGTATAGTAGGGGTGCATCCAGGAGGATCAAAACAGTTCCATGGAACCCCCCTTTTGTGGAAAGCCTCTTACTCAAGATACTCTAATAGAGCAGTCACAGTATACTTCAGAGGAGCAGTGTTAGCAAGCTATGCAAGTAGTTATAAATGAGGAGATGTAGTTAGTGAGGGGCAGCTATTGTCAGCATGTAATGATCTTTCTTTTGGTCTTCGACTTACAGCTAGGCTGAAGTTTGTGGTCCAGAGTAGAACCCCCCTTTTAATAACTCCGGATCCATCCCTGTATTGGGATCAAAGCAAGAAAACAAGGGATGTCATCTAAACCAGAAACTGTACTAGTGTACATTTAACCTTTTGGCCCAGAATGCCTCTCTATAGTGGCTTTGCTTTTTAAAAATGGAATGTATTTTACGTAAAATGACATTGTCGAGTCTGTTACACAACATTATGAATGAAGATTATGTGAAGAACTTTACAATTAGTTCACTCACAAGGGAAAACCACCTTGGACGATTCCTGTTATGTAGGGAAGCCATCATGCTGTGCTACCCCAAATTGACACCTATTGCTGTCAGCAAAGATGAATGGAACACAAAGGAGGACATGGGTCAGTCCATGAAGAATGCATTGTACATACATATGTACTGTGGTATGCCTAAAGGTACACGTCTAACAGTAAAAAATCAGGCCTGTAGTAGAGGTGGGCGATAGCAAAATTTCACCAGACGATCGATAGTAATGAAAATATCACAACGATATATATCACGATAGTATCTAGATGACAGGTAAGTAGTTAGCTGCTTGTACAATTGAGAATTTTGTAAACAAACTTGCTAATTTATACATTGTTTACACCTAAACATTGCTCCTTTATTGTGAAAAGACAAGAACATGGTTCATGAATAGAACTACTCAGTACTCATTTAGAATTGTTACATCCATCACAATAGTGTAGAGGCTAAATATCACGATATGATTTGAAAATTAATATCACGATACTCAATATTTTTTTTTACTATTACCCAGCTCTAGCCTGTAACCTTAGCGGTTGTCGAGTTACGCTTGTCTGAAGGCATCATACAGGTTGGGCAGGTAGGCAATACAGAATAATTGAATTATGAAATTCTTGATATTGTGTCAATTGCTAACATGTTTACGCTTGTATTATTACATAGCAGACCAAGCTTACTGGCAATGTTGTTTCTTACAGGATTAATGGAAGCAGTCAATAGCCAAACAACCTATAATGGAGAAGATATTCAAGTCTCTGATGTTGCCTGCTTCACTGCTGCAGAAGTTATATCAATCGTGATGCTTCTCTTTTGACGCTTCTTGAAAGAAGGAGGGATTCAAAGGAAGATCAAGGGATTTTGTGAAGTAGTTATATGATGAATGACTCAAGATATACATCATGGTGAATAAACTTAATAATCAGAGATTGTGTGTGTGTGTGTGTGTGTGTGTGTGTGTGTGTGTGTGTGTGTGTGTGTGTGTGTGTGTGTGTGTGTGTGTACGTGTGTGTGTGTACGTGTGTGTGTGTACGTGTGTGTGTGTACGTACGTGTGTGTGTGTACGTGTGTGTGTGTGTACGTGTGTGTGTACGTGTGTGTGTGTGTACGTGTGTGTGTGTGTGTGTACGTGTGTGTGTGTGTACGTGTGTGTGTGTACGTGTGTGTGTGTACGTGTGTGTACGTACGTGTGTGTGTGTACGTGTGTGTGTGTACGTGTGTGTGTGTACGTGTGTGTGTGTGTGTGTACGTGTGTGTGTGTGTACGTGTGTGTGTGTACGTGTGTGTGTGTGTACGTGTGTGTACGTGTGTGTGTACGTGTGTACGTGTGTGTGTGTACGTGTGTGTGTGTGTACGTGTGTGTGTGTGTGTACGTGTGTGTGTGTGTGTGTGTGTGTGTACGTGTGTGTGTGTACGTGTGTGTGTGTGTACGTGTGTGTACGTGTGTGTGTGTACGTGTGTGTGTGTGTACGTGTGTGTGTACGTGTGTGTGTGTGTACGTGTGTGTGTGTGTGCGTGTGTGTGTGTACGTGTGTGTGTGTACGTGTGTGTGTGTGTACGTGTGTGTGTGTACGTGTGTGTGTGTACGTGTGTGTGTACGTGTGTGTGTGTACGTACGTGTGTACGTGTGTGTGTGTGTGTGTGTACGTGTGTACGTGTGTGTGTGTGTGTGTGTGTGTGTGTGTACGTGTGTGTGTGTACGTGTGTGTGTGTACGTGTGTGTGTGTACGTGTGTGTGTGTGTGTACGTGTGTGTGTGTGTACGTGTGTGTGTGTGTACGTGTGTGTGTGTGTGTACGTGTGTACGTGTGTGTGTACGTGTGTGTGTGTACGTGTGTGTGTGTGTACGTGTGTGTGTGTGTGTGTACGTGTGTGTGTGTACGTGTGTGTGTGTGTGTGTACGTGTGTGTGTGTGTGTGTACGTGTGTGTGTGTACGTGTGTGTGTGTGTACGTGTGTGTGTGTGTACGTGTGTGTGTGTACGTGTGTACGTGTGTGTACGTGTGTGTGTGTGTACGTGTGTGTGTGTGTGCGTGTGTGTGTGTGTACGTGTGTGTGTACGTGTGTGTGTGTACGTGTGTGTGTGTACGTGTGTGTGTGTGTACGTGTGTGTGTGTACGTGTGTGTGTACGTGTGTGTGTGTGTGTGTGTGTGTGTGTACGTGTGTGTGTGTGTACGTGTGTGTGTGTATGTGTGTGTGTGTGTGTGTACGTGTGTGTGTGTGTGTACGTGTGTGTGTGTACGTGTGTGTGTGTACGTGTGTGTGTGTGTACGTGTGTGTGTACGTGTGTGTGTGTACGTGTGTGTGTGTGTACGTGTGTGTGTGTACGTGTATGTGTGCGTATGTGTGTTGTCCAGGTTGGTCTTTGGGTGCCCACACCCTCACCGGTGAGGCATGGTACAGCCTCCTGCAGGTTACCAGTCTTGCCCCAGGAGGGCATGCCTGCACTGACTCATAGTACCTGAGTAGTGCACAGGTGCCCCAGTGCTGGCCACTGGGCAGCATGATTGCTTAGTGGCAGCTGAAGGCTTTTGCTTTGCTTTTTGCTTTTGCTTTGTCTATGTGTGTATATGTGGTGTGTGTGTGCGTGTGCATGTGTGTTCCTCCTATGTGGTTGTGTACATGATAAATGTTGCTATGGTGTTATAGTTATGTATAGAAATATACAGTTCTTGTGTAATAATTGTTCATTTGTGTGTCTTATGATACATGTCTGTAATAGCATGATTGTTTGTAGCAACCTTGAATGATGAAGTGGCTTTTAGTAAATTTTTAAGCATCTATCAAATCGCCAATTTTAATTGCCATCTGTTAAATTGCCAATTTTAAGATCCCAGCTGTTTGTTGGTTTCTGCTTAGACAACACTTCTGTGGGATTTTAATTACTTTATAGTTACTTATCTTAGATGGGTTTGTCATCTGAATTTAAGAACTTATTTCTAATCTTACTAGAACATAAAGAAAATAAGGAGTTATATGTTTATTGTAGTATAATATTATTGTTATAACCAAAACTCACAATCAGTTATAGAATGTACATGTATATAAAGAACTCAAAATCTCAACAGATCATCCAAGTTATCTTTGTTTGTTTATGTTACATAATTTTTGGCAAGACTTTTTGCTGTAAGCATCAAGTCTTGATGTCATTACGAAGTTGATTCACATCAAAGATGGTTCCCTACAGTATGGACAACTTGATAATGTAAATCATTAAAGGATGACTATAGCTTCTATTGACATGTTGTATATTACTACAGTAGAAAGTATATGTCAACTAGTATAGCTAACAGGTGTTGATGACCTCCTTTTATTTTAATTATCCCTACTGAAGTGTCACAGAATTTATCTTCTGAGAGTATATATTACTTTTCAGATCCATTTTCAACTTTTGACGGTGAGTATCATTTTTAAATGGATATCTTACATGCTGTATATCAAGAAAATAGTTGGTTTGTGGATAATGAAAATTAAATATCTATTCACTGAACAAATTACAAGCTACCTTCCACAAGTCAGACCAATGACACTAGATAGTTCCACACAAGTATCTAACTACAAGGAGTGTTGTATTGGGCTCAGGTTTTTTATTGTGCTAGACTGGATTCAACAGAGCTGCTATGACACCTAACAATGTAGTGGCTATCTGCTTATGAAGGTGAACAATAACTATAGCAATTGTATATCTTGCTGCACTATTTAAACACGCCGTGATTGATTTTAACTGTCAAATGAATGGAGTAACATTTTCTAATAATTTTATGCTGCACCTACATGGTGTGAGAGATATGTTCCCTTTCACAGTTTGTGAGATTGACTTAGTTATCACAAGTAACAGGAACTAAGTGATTATACCCATCTAGCAGTATCCCACTACAAGTATGATATAAATGTTGCAGTACAAGAAAAGTAGTACCTAAAACATGCACTTTTTGAGCAAATGTCTTAAGTATCAGTTATTTGGTATGCAAAGAAACGGCTCATAACTTGAATGAATTAGCCAGCTATTTGCTTTCACAGCACTAGTTTTTTTATGGCAAGTTTGACTAAGGTAGATTGATGAAGTGGCTTTTAACACATTGTTAAAAAATTATGTAAGCATCTATCAAATGGCTAATTTTAATAATTACTAAAAAATGCATTAAATTATGGGTTTATGTTTACAGGATAGCTGTAATGTGTCATAGTTGTTTACATAGTAGTACATGCTACTTTCGATTGTGGGTTTAAGTTTTTATGCTAGGTTTTTCAAAAATATATTATAAGGTCATATATACTTAGTAAGCCACTTACTGGATTGACTAGATTGTGGGTTTTTAATTTTTACAATGAGCAGAAGTAGTTAATAGTAGCGATGAGTGAAAGAGTACCAATCACTTGGATTGTCGTAATACAAATGTTACTTGGTACATTTTATTTTTCTTTTCTAAAACCGTGAGCATGGAAATATTGGAAAAATTTATATTTGAGTATAGTAGGGGTGGATCCAGTGGGGGTTCAAATAGTTCCATGGAACCCCCTTTTGTGGAAGAGCCTCTTACTCAAGATACTCTATTAGGGCAGTCACCATATTCTTTAGAGGAGCAGTGTAGCAAGCTATGTATGTAGATATAAATGAGATGTAGTTAGTGAGGGGCAGCTATTATCAGAACTTAATGACCTTTTTTAAGTCTTTGACCTATCCATGAAGAATGCATTGTACGTTCGTACTGTGGTATGCCAAAAGGTACACATCTAACAGTGAAAACTCAGGCCCATAGTCTTTGTGGTTGTCAAGTTATGCTTGTCTGAAGGCTTCAGGTAGGTGGGTGGGCGGGCAGATAGGCAGGAAGGAAATACAGAATATTTATTAAATTGTGAAATTCTTGAAAATATGTCAATTGTTAACATGTATATGCATGTGTTATTACACAGCAGACCAAAACCATTTAGCTTACTGGCAATGCTTTTGTTCTTACAGAATTAATCGAAGCAGTCAATAGCCAAACAACCGATAATGTAGAAGATATTCAAGTCTCTGATGTTGCCTGCTTTACTGCTGCAGGAGTTACATCAATCGTGATGCTTCTATTTTGACAGTTCTTGAAAGAAGGAGTAATTCAAAGGAAGATCTAGGGATCTTGTGAAGTAGTTACATGATGAATGACACAAGATGTACGTCATAGTGAATAAACTTCATTATCGGAAATTGTCTGAGCAACAAGGTATGTGTGTGTGTGCGTGTATGTGTGTGTGTGTATGTGCCTCCTATGTGGTTGTGTACATGATAAATGTTGCTATGGTGTTATAGTTATGTATAGAAATATTGAAACAGTCCTTGTGTAATAATTGTTTATTTGTTTCTCTCATGATACATGTCTGTAATAACATGATTATTTGTAGCAACTTTGACTGAGGTTGAATGATGAAGTGGATTTTTAAAAATATATAAGCATCTATCAAATCGCCAATTGTAATTGCCATCTGTTAAATTATCAATTTTAAGATCCCAGCTGTTTGTTGGTTTGTGCTTAGACAACACTTCTGTGAAATTTTGATCACTTTTACTTTTCTTAAATGGGTTCTGAATTAAGAATTTTATCTCCAATCTTACTACAACATAAAGAGAATAAGGAATTGTATGTTTATTGTAGCAAGAGTATATAATGGGGAGGGAGAGTATCGAACTACGCTATACGCTGTGAAAAATGAGCCCGTAAAGTAACCCGCATACTTTCGTTTCTTGTCGTAAACCTGACCGCTGTTGATTGCTCAGATTTAACACCTTAAATGTTTAACGGGTGGTCCGTATGGAATCGCAATTGCTGAAATTCCATTTAGACTTGTCACTTTATCTAGTACAACTGTCGAGGCGAGGCATGGGATGGCGACCATGATGAAATCTCTACCATGATGAAATATCGAAATCTCAACCTCGCTCGACCATGATGAAACCTCGATGTTTGCTTTCCAGGTTAGCTGCGTCTGTCTTTCTCTTTGTACGGCGAGTTCCTCTGCGTAATGTGCCATACTTTTCTCTAGTACACCGTTCTTTCACTCAGTAGTCATATCTACAAAGTGCGCCCACTGCGCTTATAGTTAGTCACCAATCAACACAAATCACCGAGTCGTTTGAACGATGCCATAGGACTTTACGGGCCCATTTTTCATAGCGTATAGCGTAGTTCGATACTCTCCCTCCCCATGATATACTCTTGATTGGGGCGAGCCTGAGCGAGTCCCACAATTGCAGTACTCTATTCGACCGTACGATCGTCGCGTTCCCAAACGTTTACGCAAAGAACACGGAAAGTCCCACACTGTTAGTAGTCCAAAGGACCGTACGATCGTCGCATTCCCAAACGTTTACGCAAAGAACATGGAAAATTCCACACAGTGGTCACTTTTATTGCACGTGGCGCGATGTGACCATGGCGAGTGTTGAAAGTGCAGAACAGAGAGAAGAAAGGCTCAGAAGAAGAAGGGAGCGCGATAGGCTCAGAAGAGAGAGAGAAACCGAGGAGGAAAAACAAGCAAGGTTTGTAAACGCAAATAGCCGGTACATGCACTAAGTGCAGCTTGCTACCTGTGCCTTTCGAAAATACTACTGTAGGTTGGCTAGGCGACGACAATATGAAAGAATTAGACGCGAGAACGTGGATGAACACCAAAGGCTTACCAGAAGACAGCAAGATCAGCGTACACGTGGAACAGAATCTGATGAACAGAGGGAAGCAAGGTGCTGCTGGGTAAAATAGGACTGTTGATGGGTGTTAAATGCATGTATCTTTAATTTGTAACACATTAAGCATATCAAAACATATGTATGGGATTGTCAAATCAAGCATTTTCAGGTGGTCAACATTAAAAGTTTTCAAACACTGGGTTAAACCTTTAAAAATCAAGAATTATGCATTAAATAAATCTAAAATCTGTTTAATATCCTTTTTGAAACCTCAACTTGGTAAAACAGGCTGATCATAAAATCTCATCATTCCTTGTCATTTTTTGTCCAATACAAAATACATGTATTTTACACTACACGCAAAAACACTAATTTACAACCTTTAACTCACAAAATTTCTACAGCACACCATACAATAAAAGAAAGCCCTTGAATTTCTCTATCCAATTCCGACCGTACAAATGGGAAAAATTTACTGCTGATGATGACATAATACGCGCTCCATACATTAACCTATTGGAAAATTTAATTATCTCGCCGGGAAAATCCCAATTTACAAGTTGTTATCCTCAACCAAATTCGCTAAATTTGGTATCATTCTACGCAGCGAAGGATGCTTAATAAGACTCCGACCGTACAAATTGTTAAACAGGTTAGGTTATAGAAATATGTTTAAAAACACGTGTTTTTACGGGCATTGTGAACACGCAAATTTTGCGGTACAAGGCTCCTTTCTAGCTTCCTCTTCGTTACTACACAAAGAACTTACACATGAATCGAATCGCCTTTCATCAAGGAATTTGATAAACCAAGCTTCGTGTCCGTCAACCAAAGTACGCGGAAGTTATGGCGCCTTGTTTAGAGGACGGTGTTATTTTATACGAAACGCGCGTAACCCATTTGGAAATCCAGAATATCTTACACAAGTTTTGATATGGTTTATCAAAGAACTGTGTATTAAGTACTTTCAATAAACTAAGTGAGGCTGTGTTGATAGCCATCTAAATTGCATGTCAACATAAGTCAGTAATAAGCTGACTATACTGTTTTTTTGAATATGGGATAGATCAGGCTCGCCCCACAATGCTTTTAGCATCTGTCTAGTTGTAGTATAGTACATAATATTGTTATAACCAAAACCCACAATCAGTTGTAGAATGTACATGTATATAATGAACTCAAAAATCTTAATAGACAATTCAAGTACATCTTTGTTATTCAATATAATTTTTGGCAAGACTTATTGCTGTAAGCACCAAGTCTTTGATCTCATTACAAAGTTGATTCACATCAAAGATGGTTTCCTACAGTATGGACAACTTGATAATGTAAATCATCAAAGGATGACTATAGCTACTATTGACATGTTGTATATAACTACAGTAGGAAGTATATGTGTAACAATGGTGACATCATAGTTTGTAAAATAATCAGATATTTGAGTAAGGTAGTGTACTCTGTCCAAAATAGTTGTTTTAGAACTTTGCAGTGTATAATCAGTGTTTGTTACAGCATCTGCTTTGTATTCCAGCGTATGTGTTTAGTTATCTTTAGTTTTACTGTACCATCTTGTAGAACTCTATTAAGATAAGATGTGTGGTTTGCACTATGTGAAGGTTTGTAGTTGTTATTGTTTAAGTTCAGGCTAGAAATTTAGATGCTTGTGCTTTGAGGACATTCTATGAGATTTTGATATGTTTGTAACGAATTATTACTGGGTTCATCATCTCACAGTTAAAAAGAATTTTCAAGAAGATAAACACTTGCATGTTTATTGTATAGTTTTTGGATTGATTCATAACCAAAACCCACAATCAGTTGTAGAATGTAAATGTATAATCTTACTATTAATCAGACAGTACTATAGTACTGTATAGTAGGGACATCGAAGGTGTGGGGGCGATCCGTGATATAATATAACCCAAAAACCTGCCGCAATTTTTCCTCACAACGACATGACAGTATTGGTTGGGTAAAGCCAAGCCCAAAAGTATCTTCAGATCGACCTGAAACATTTCCGTCAAGTAGCTACAGAATTATAAAAAAAATATATTTGTCAATGGAATTTTCTACTGCCTGCCTGCCCCCCGCCCGCCTGCCTGCCTTACGCTTTCAGTCAAGCGTAGCGGAAAACTGGCTAGAGCTACAACCCTAATTCTTTTGCAGAATCGTTTTTAGATTGCTTAAGAAAAAACCTTTGGTATATTGGTAAACATATAATGCTTGCACTATTGACTTACCTATTATCCTTCTTTACCATGGCCATCAGTCAAGGTTCTACCGCTGAGTATTATTAGACTACAGTACTGCTTCTATCTACCAGTATATATTACATCAAACTATTCGAATACATGTGGTCGCCGGTCTCACCGAACTATTTTGAACACACGTGTACATGACTTGCTGTTGATGTCGATCAGTGAGAGCAACTTGCGGCGAACTATATAGCAATGTGTAAGTCAATAAATATAGTTTATTTAGTAACACTGTTAAACTAGAGCTGGGCGGTATACTGGTATTTAATCGATAATACGGTATTTTACTTGTACCGGTATCGATATCGAGCTATAATTTTAATACCGAGAAACCGGTATACCGTAAAATACCGGTGTACATTTCGGCACGTGAGTGGTTATACACCATTGTTCTCGCCCTTGTTTTCAGAATGTGTGAACTGGTTTCGAAGGAAAACTCAACATCGTTAGTGTGGAATTATTTTGGGTTTAAAGCGGATGAAGATGGGAAGCCGATTAATTCTTAAAAGGCCATTTGTCGTGTCATGAGCGGATGTACGAAGAAGCCAGTATTAGCAAAAGGCGGGAACACCTCTAATCTGTTAACACATCTCAAGAGGCACCACCCGAAGCAGTGCGCAGAGCTGATAGAAGTGCAGGAGAAGAAAAAGTCGAAGGGTAAAAGCTCGAAAAGATCTCAAGGACAGGCAAAACTGAAAGTTGTTGACCAGTCAGCAGCGATATATGGTTGTGGAAGTAAAAGATGGCAAGAATTAACCGACAGCGTGTCGTACTGCATTGCAAAAGACATGATGCTGATTCATACAGTAGAGAAGGAAGGAATCAAAGCGTTACTGGAGCAGTTTGATTCGAAGTATGAGTTGCCTAGCCAAAAATATTTCTCCCAAACTGCACTGCCTGCTCTGTATGCCAAGACAAGGGAAGCAGTAAACAAGGAGTTAGAAGAGGTGAAAGAGGCAGGATACTTTGCTGCTACCACAGATTTATGGTCAAGTGCTACAAGTGAGCCATACATTAGTTACACTGTTCACTTCATCAATCGAAACTGGGAGCTATGCAGTCGTTGTTTACAAACCATGTTTATGCCAGAATAACATACTGGTGAGAACATAGCTGAGGCTATCCAAGTAACACAGGAGGCTTGGGGCCTTCCAGAAGCACACCAAGTTTGTCTGACTACAGAAAGTGAGAGTAATGTTATTAGTGTTGCTGAAAGGCTACAGATGACCAGATTGGCTTGTTTTGGACACAATTTGCATCTTTTAGTAACCAATGCTTTAAAGGATGATCCAAGACTGAGTCAAGCTGTGGGTGTGTGCAAGAAAATAGTGTCCACTTTTTCCTATAGTTGGAAGAAGAGAAGTGAGGTATCTAGAGTGCAATCAGAGATGGAGCTTCCACAGCATTCATTGATTACGGTAATATATACAGTGTATACATTTAATAAAATAAATTTATAACAATTGTAAATAGGTACATTATTACATGTTAACAATACTATGACACACACAAATTTAGTCTACACATATGTTATGGCTAGGCTTTTGTAAACCAAGTATGTGAGTCATGTGACAATATGGTGTGGTTTCATTAGGACTTTTGGGAGTGGTTGGTTTTACTTGTAAAAGGAGGGTAGTTGGAAAAGGCGGATACGGTCGGACGCGGACGCGGACACGGACATTTTCAAAAAGCACTTTTACATTTATGCAGTATATGCTTTTACATTTATGTAAGTTATTTTTCATACCTAATGCTGTTTTTACAGCAGTCTTCGCTTCGAGACCCAGGCGTCGATCCTTTCATAGCGCTTATCCATTTATAAGCGCAGGTGCGAAGGACTAGACCAGCACTCCACAGCATGCCAAAGACCATAATGGTGTTGTATACATGTTCTAAAGTCTAATACAGAGTTATATAGTTGTAGAGATTAGCTTGTATGCCCCATGCAACTTAGCTTAGCAGGCCAAATCCACAATCTTACGCCTTTTAGTATAAGGCGCAGGCGCTTATACCAAGTGTTGAGGATTTCAAGGACCTGGCCTACGAGATTAAGTTGGGACATGCTAGATTAATCTCTGTGACTCTGAATTAGATTTCTAGAGCACGTATACAACACTATAATGGTCTTTAGAGTGCTAGTCTATCCTTCGCACGTGCGCTTATAAATGGATAAGCGCTATGAAAAGATCGACGCCTGGGTCTGGAGGCGAAGACTACTGTAAAAACAGCATTAGGTATGAAAAATAACTGTTATATAAATGTAAAAGTCCTTTTTGAAAATGTCTGTGTCCGTGTCCGCGTCCGTGTCCGCGTCCGACCGTATCCGCCTTTTCCAACTACCCGTAAAAGGATACATACACTGGTATTTGATTACATGTGTAACATGCCTGGTTTACAAATCCATTGTGCTTAACAGTGTTATCGGTGTATGTGGTAATGTTAGTACTTGTTCCACTAGTCCTGTGCAACAAGATGGGGATCAATGCAAGCAATGGTTGGGCGGGTTTTTTGAACAAGAAACGGCAGTACGTCAAGTTCTCAGCAACGACTGTAAAATTGCTCACCTGATTGCCACATGGCAACATTTAAGTTTTGGAGTAGGTAAACAAAGCTCTTGCTCCACTTGCAGACCTGACAGACAGCGTCTCTGGGGAAGACTGTGTCACAGTGTCATACATTAAACCACTCTTACATCACCTTAACACTGAAGCTTTGGCTATAAAGGATAATGATACTACACTAACAAAAGATATCAAGGAAAGAATCAAGTCATCCCTCACAGAAAAGTACTGTGACAACAATGAAATCAATGTGCTACTAGACGTGGCTACAACGCTGGATCCTCGTTTCAAAGCTGATTACATGAGTGCAAGTGACGTGGCAAGTGTAAAAGAGAGAATAGCGGATGAAGCACTAAATGAAGAGGAAGTTTGTGCCTTGCTGAAGCCACACTCACAAGACGATTCTGGTGAAGTCACTGACATTGACCAAACAAGTGAAAATGATCCTCCTGCTAAACGAAGGAAGTTATCTGAGTTGTTAAATAAAAGCAGACTGAAAGATTTACTGTCCTCAGGAAATGAAGATTCTAGTCTGAGCCCAAAGGAAAGGATTTCCCGTGAACTGGAGAAGTATCTCCAAACCCCTCAGCTTGACATTGATGACAGTCCACTTCTTTGGTGGAAGGGTAATCAACAGATGTTTCCAGTCTTAGCGTTGATGGCTAAGAAGTTCCTGTATATATGTGCGTCAAGCAGTACTTCAGAACAACGCACATTTAGCACATCTGGGAATATTGTTACACATAAACGTACATGTCTAAAACCAGCTAAGGTCAACATGCTGACATTTTTAGCTAAAAACTTATAGATAGAGGTGTACCGATAGGGAAATTTTGAACCGATCCGATATAAACCAATATACTGAGTCTGAACACCGATACCGATCCGATATACCGATATAACTAAGTGTAGCGATTTATATTTGAGGAACAACATATGCCATGTTCAACTTTATTTTAACTACTTAAGAAACTACTGAAGAAACTACTGAAGACAGTCTTAAGATTATTGGCTATGCTTGGTTGCCCATGGTGGTGTGGCCTCTATTCACAGCTCAGACTATAAGACACCCACAAATATTTTCATACATGCTCCTGCCAAGATTAGTCCGGATTACTCTGCATTTTAATGGCTTGTAGTGATGGCTGGTTGTTTTATGCTGTGCTCTTGTTTCATCTTATTGCTATTTCCCCAGGCCCACCACTATGAGTGTTTGTTGTATGATTGGTAAGCTTTGTGACAACAAAACAGTAATTATCCATGCACTTAGATGGCTTCACACAGCGTACTGCTTTTACACAAGTAAGATAACTACTGTTTCCCTCCCTTGTTAGCTAAATAATAGGGTTTATAATGTGGCTTGATCATTGGACAGTGTCCTCAAGATAGTTCAGTTGTATATTGGTGTATCGTGTCGGTTTTTAGCAGCAATATCGGCTCCCACCAATATAGTAGAAATGTCTATATCGGCCACCGACACGATATGTATCGGTATATCGGTACACCTCTACTTATAGAAGAAGTGACAGTCAGTCTACAGTAAAAGCAATTACATATATTTGATCCTAGTATACTGTTTGTTGTTACACTTGAGATAACTAAACATGACTTATTACTATACTTGTATGAGGATGTTTGTATGTGACTATGTGTTGACAAAATACCGAGACAGTTATTTATACCGTGATATTTGATATATAATACCATACCTGTTTCACTGCCCATACAAAAGTCTCAATAATAGCAGTGAAATTTATCCCGTATTTCACTGGTAGCAGTGAAAAAGTTGTAATTGCAATTTCATTGGCTAGAATTTATGTTAACAATGTAGCGCCAATTAGTGTTTACGCATGTTTAGTACATAGTGACAAATTGCGTACAATGCTAATGCACAGCATGCATATATGCAGCGAGTATGGTATTAACTGGGAATAGCATGGGTAGCAGTGAAATTTGGGATAAATACCACGAGTGTTGTATTGGAAATGGTAAATTTCACTTGGCTTCGCCTCGTGAAATTTATCCCCATTTCCAATACAACACTCGTGGTATTTATCCCAAATTTCACTGCTACCCATGCTATTACCAACTTAAAAATTTGTGTACCGCCCAGCTCTATGTTAAACCGATGTCCCGCTTTACAGATTATTCGGGTCTGACCCCACTTGCTAAACTAAATGTGGACGTGTTACTACTACACGTCATAGCATAGCCCTGCTTCTTTCGTGAGCCATGCCCACTTACGTAAATTACTGTCTGTAGGCATATGGTAGCTATGTCCATTCATCAGTCTGTGGGTATGCACGAATCCATGTCCATTGTTGTCTGCAGGCTTGTGTAGAGCCACGCCCACTGATCAGTTGTTATTGTTTGAGTCATAATCTAGTATAATAGTGCTGTGATTAACTTAAAATATTGTGACTGGTTTTGTGAAAAGCAGGCTATTTTGTGGCCATGAGCTTGCAAAAATACTTCACAAACAAGTATAAGAAAAAATTAGTAGTGTAGTACAGTAGGGAGATTCACTTCATATTGTTTTACAGTATTTGGACGTTACGTACTACTCCGATCCAGTACTTTTTATTGCAGCATTATACACTGTCCATACGCTTATTTAAAATTCCTAATTTTTCTTATACTTGTGTATATATGGGTTGTGTTTATAATTTTTGGAAAAGACTTCCTGCTGTAAGCACTCAATATATGGGACTATCTACATTGACAGGTAACTTTTTGAACATGACAATGAAATTTGTGTGGACATCAAGTGATTTGACTGGACTTTTTAACTTTTGTTGTTTCTCCTTTCCTGTGTTTCTACCAACTAATGAAGTTGGATGTTTGCTTCTGCCAAACATTGAGGCCACCTATGTACTGTAGAGCTGATTACTATTCTTATAGAGGTGTACCGATATGGGTTTTTGTCGTGTACCGATATCCGATATTGATGCCAACAAAAGAAGTTGGGTTTCTATTGTGCAATCCAGACAATTAGGTACCCACAAACATTTTTATGTATACTCCCATGAAGCCATAAACATTACTCTGCATTCTTGTGAGAAAGCTGGTACAGCAAGTTTCCTTGGTTATCCTGTGACCCTTCTTTTTATCACAAAGGTACTCAACTGCTTCATTTGTTAAGACCGTGATAAGGTTTGCAGCAAAAAACACTAGAATTGTATGTATTTGTATGGCTTCTTGTTGCATAGCACTTGTTGCAGAGTGAACAATAAGCCACTGGCACTAAAGATCCACATGGATAACGTAGAAAACCAATGCATAATCCGTTTATGTACAAACTATTGCTACTGTATATATATCGGTAGCGATATTGGTCCTCATGCTGTTCTGTACCGATACCAAATTAGTAAAAATTATCATATCGGTGGCCGATATTTTAGCTGATCCGATTATCGGTACACCTCTACTTACACTGAATTTATCCGTTAAACCTGCAGAATCCAGCGAACTGGATTTAAACTTAATAAATATGCATGCCTTGCACAAAGCGCTGTACGTTTTGAAGCATCTGTCCTATGGCTATGCAATTTATGTTACTCTACTTGTGATGTAACAAGGAGTAAAATGATACTTAGGGTTTTACCCTAACGCTAAGTGGTGAGGCCAACACTAGCCTTGTAAATAACTTTTCGATAGGGGACCATTTTATAAAGTCATCAGTAACTCAATATTGGTTGTTCTTACCACCTTGCAACAAGTTCCTGCCATTAAATTTTCCATCAGGCTATCTACAACTAGCGTGAGTAAATGCACAGTCAAAATCAAACACATGGCTAGATTTTGAAAACATGGAGATGTGACTTGCTGTTGTTCATCGCTCATAACAAGTAAACTGCTGTAGTTACAGTGTTCATTTAAGTAGCCAGTGAACATGCAGAGTTTTAATCAAAGTATTATTGTAGGCTATATAAGAATTAAGTTACTCCATCTAGTGTCGTGATGCGTACCCATATTGTGTAAACACGCATTTCCCAAAAGTTCTCTGAGAGTTTAAGGGTTAAAGGGTAGTTTAAGGGTTAAAGGGAAACTATTGAAAGTGCTTCTATGGAATTTATTCTGTTGTAAGGGCTTTGTAGGATAGGAGTCATAAGGACTTCTGTCAAGGCTTTCTACTTGCTGTTTTATTATGCTGCCATGGTTTAGAATATGTAGTGGCTCTATCTCTAATACAGTGTAAAAACAGGTCTCAATTATACTGTCATGTCACTCTGTTAAGCTGGACTGAGCAGAGCTGCTATATCATAATATTATACGTACGTGGTAATTTTTGATGTATGTAATTTTCATGGATTATAGGATTTTTGTGGGTTTTTTTGTGGATCACTCATTTTTCACTCAGACTACCTGTTGTTTTAGCATAAGGCTAGTCTGTTTTTAAGGAAGAAAAAATGGCAAACAGTTATGCAACTGCACAATCTGTCAGAACTACTTTCCTTTATGATATGGGCATATACAGTAGAACCTAACAGGCACAGTTGTAGCGGCTATCACTTTATGAATGTGCACTTCCAAAATTAAAGCATAGACAATCTTTGTCATTGCCTCCAATATGTTGTGTTGTTTCATATTCTAGCTATAAACATGTGACTGTTCTATTAGGGTGATTGCTGTATTAGAGTATCTCGAGTCAGCCTGCAAAGATGTGTGCTTGCTCCAAAAGGGGTGTGGTCATCATGGTTTCGATCAATTCATAGTATTAGACTGGAGAATCTCGAATCCGAGCTTGAATCAACCTACCAACTTGAAGATCTGTGGTCACAAATACAGCTAGCATAAAAGGGGCGTGGTAATCGTGGTCTCGATCAATGGATCGATAATACGTAGAATAAAGAATGGGCGTGATGTTGTGACCTATCGTGGAGTACCGGTACCTCTGTACTCTTCTCCGTACAGTAGCGTAGTTTAAGTGCCTTAAATAATTTTGTGGCATCTACTTAAAGAAAGTGTTAATATGGAAAATTAACGCCTCGATATGGTTTTGTTAGATGAAGAAGAAGACAAGCAGCTTGATTGAAGATAAAAGAAAAGACAAGGCGCACAGGGCATACACTCGTCGAAACCCCAAAAGGCACATCCCACCAGTGAGTTTGTTGTTATGGTGTAAAATGGTGACTGTGTGCTGCTTCGTTTTGGCTCTAGGCTTGCGACTGTGGTCAGTGAGTGAGGCGGTGAGACAGTGAGTGAGATGAAATTTCGAGTTTTGGCAAAAAAAAAAATTAAATTCTATATCCAGCCACCAGTAAGCATTTTCTTGTTTTTAATGCTACATTTGATGCTAGATGGACTAATACTATTCCGTAAAAGTGTTTTTCGTCGTGTAAGAAGTTTCTAAGCTGATTTTTTAAAGGCGATATTTTTGGCGGCACATGTCATTTCAGGGGGATTCCTACTTAAACAGTACTACCGTACTATTTGATAAGGGAGAGAGTATCTAACTGGAATACATCTAGGAAGATCGTTTGAGTCAAGTAACACATTTTAAGCTTGTTCACAGAATAAAGCCTTGACCTTATCAGCACTAGTATGCACCAATCACCAGTTCCCTATCGCCAGAATAGGTATTAATTTGACCAAAGGTAAACTTGACTGAGCTTAACACACTGATATTGTACAGGCTATATTGGAAGCTGGATACTCTCTCCCTTACTTTTATTATGAACTATTGGTGTCGTATCATCAACTTGAGCTCAGCTTTTACGTTCATCATATCATTTTGCTAGACTGGGTCCAGTAGAGTTGTTATAGTACCTAACAGATGCAGATGTAGAGATGGGTATCGGTTTATTATTATTAATGTTTGTGGTAAAATTTCACTGTACATAACTATACTCTACTTGGGTGTATACTCTGTTGATGTTTACCTGAACAAAAGGGACTATTTTCATTGAAATAAACAATATGTTTGTTGTTCAAGCATAACCAAAACCCACAAGCATAAACATGTACTTGTTTGTATTTAACAGCTGTTCTTGGGTGTGTGAACTACGATGGAGCGATGTTTTACAAAAATGTGCTGCCAACAGCTAGACTAACATACCTCTGAATCGTTATAATTTCAGTTAGTTCAAGTAACTAAACAGCTAAAATATCTACGTAGGTACTGTGAAATGATTGTTTTAGTTACTATTCGTGAAGACATTTTGTATGTAGTTTCTTTGAGTGAAACATGTTCTTTGAATGCTTGTATCTCTGTAACTGGGAGGAAATACATCAAAAACACTTCCGCAGGACCTCATGAATAATCACTATGTCCATAGACCCTACAGCTTTTGTTGCATTATCTCATATTGTTATTTTATTTTTTTTTAGCTGCCTCAAACTACACTGTAGCTACACAAAAACAATGAATAGAAAGGACTTCATGTTCACATTAAACGTTTCACGTTGCTAGATTGGTTTATGACCTCAAAAATTATTGATAGGCGTTCAAAACTTTTGAATGGTTATCTGTGACCATACCGTACCCTTAAATCATAATTCAATCTGCTTACTGTTAAAGAATTTTATTAATTGCTTTTCGCTACAAACTAAAATGTAGTATGATAATTTTATTGGTAAACCAAAACCCACAATCAGTTGTAGTGTGTATATGTATATAATGAACCCAGTAGTTCTTGACAATATGATTAATCAACACAAATATATTTTTTGGGAAAGACTTTTTGCTGTAGGCACCAAGTCTTTAATTACAAAGTATCAGGACAACTTGATAATTATATCATTATGGGATGACCACTATTAATAGGTAGTATATGACTTAAGTATTGATTGAGTATCTAGTAGTATAGCTGTAGGTGTATAGATGTCCTCCCTTAGTAAAATGTTCGTTGTGCATAAAATAATTTTGTCAAAGTAGTGGTATACAGTTAGAGGAGGTTAGACACAATATAAGTACTTCTGAAATTTATTACTGTTAACATATTTCTAATATGTGTCTCGAGGAGTAAGTGATAGAAGAAATGTTTAACAATATCCACACCACGTTACCTTGTGCTTCTTAAGATGAACAGCAAATACTTATTGCATGCAAGTTTCTAATTATCTGGTCAATTTTCTGTGAGGCTAAACTAACAGCGTCTGCTTTTCTTTTCAAATACCCTGGGAGGCCATGTTAGTATGCACATCGACTATTATTGTGCTAAAATACACATACATAAGGTGTCCCTATAGTATTACACATCGATTCCACCTTCAAATGCTTACACACGGGGGATCTCTGTAGATCTCTATAGACTGGCTAAATAGACTAAACTTGAAGTGCACTCTCAATTGGTATTTATGAAAACTTTGGTGGTGAGCACTTGGTTAAACTTTCAATACAAAATATATGCACTTACATGTATGTGTACAACCTCTTCTGGTTTCCAGTATAGTATTGTTATGTACTTGTAACTTCTGATTGTGGGTTTTGGATTTTTTGTGAACAAATCTTGCCTTATCAAACAACTGATGATCAGTTTTACATGTAATAGTTGTAACACAAGCACGAGGGCTTTACCTGATATGTATGTCCGCAGGCATACGGGCGGGAAGAAGGCATGCATATGTATCAAGCAAAGCCTGAATGCCCCATGTTACAACTAATATGCAACACTTATTAGGCTGATAGCCTGTAATAGGCAATCAATCACCCAAGCCAATAGGAGTGCAGCCACTGGATGTATTATATGCATACCTAAATTTGTGATTATGGGTCAGCAGCTAGTGCATTCTGGTTATGGTTTGTTACAATAAATGGATGTATGTTAGAGATATCACGGAGAACTTTGGTTAAGTGAGTTTAGTGTTTTAATTAGTGCTATTGAATCATTTATGGAAATAGGACAGAGTTCACTAAAGGCCTAGATAGGTAAGCTTGCTTGCAGAGTGGTTACTCTGTGTGGAGCAGTAGCTTTGTGATGGGGTTATGTCCGTATTCGAAAACATGCGGAAACAATCAGTGAATAAGCTATAGCACTAGTTCTCACCTTAGCCCAACACTTTTCAACTTGTAGGAAGGCAAGGATAACAAAACACTCTCCATCTGAGTGGTTTTCATGAGGAAATCCAAGTTGTTCATCCTAATCACGTGAGTATTAATCGATCCCTACAATTGATTTCGGCCTCAACATCTATACAATCACTGCCCAGTTGTAGCCCAGTGTACATACAAAATTGCCCCAGGCTACATGTAAATAATACAGGACGTTACATAGGGGTAATAGTGTAGTTGCTCGTAGTTATAATGTCACAACAGTGTTCTCGGTAGAAATACTACACACAGAGTGTTTTGGCCATGTCTGCTATACCAAATTAGGTAATTTAGTGTAATTCTATATCATATGTTATTGTACTTTGGGTGAAAAGATCAAAGTGAAAAGTGTACTTTTATTTCCATATTGTACACCTGGCTGCACACTTCAAAGCTGGCAGGGTGCTGTATTTATTTCAACTGTGCTGTATTTGCTGAAGTGTGCTGTATCTTCCCTTTGATCCCAATACAGCACTATTGAAACAGTAAACAAATTGACCAAAGCATGACCAATGCCAGACACATTATCGCATTCTTTTCACCAAACCACTGCAATGTTATGAAGCCATTCAACAATTATGATGTATCATAAACACATAGAACAATGCCACACCTAAACACAAGTGGGCGAATTACCCTGAAAGCCCTTCTTAGCGAAGGAACAGAGCACATGGTGTTATCAACACTACAAAATGACTCCTGTCCACGTTGTAAAGCCAGGTGGAACACGATAAGTTAATTCGCTCCAGTTGCCTTCGTGGTATCGTTCCCAGCGCCACACCATGGCTTCTATGAATGCACTCTCATCCGCTAAACATGATAGCAAGCCTCTCTATGACAAAGTCATAGACTTACTTGTGGGCATTAAGCCAGGCCTCAACCGCAGTTTGCCACTTAACTGTCGCTCTCGGCAGCTCAAATCAATTAAAGCTACGTAGCTAGCTAGCTTCATCACGCTGGTGCTCTGACGCTGGTGCAGTATGAGCGAGTATGAATAATGTTAATCACTGCACTGAATACACACGGTCTCGAGCTTACGCGGATAGGCACTCACCTCCTGCTACTTGGCATCACCCCCACTCTTCGCAGCCACTACTTTAGTACAATAAACCAGTTAAAGCACCGCCACTGCTCGTGCAATATGGAAAAAAATAGCACTCGGGCATGGTCTCGAACCTAATACAGCACTCGGCTTTGCCTCGTGCTGTATTAGTCTCTTGCCCACACCCTCGTGCTATTTTTCCATATTGCACTCGCGGCAGTGCTTTAACTAGTATGTAGAGAGTTCATTTTTCAGTTTATCATTTTCTTTGTTTATTGTGTAATTAAACGTTAATATTTTGTTAGTGCGGTTGAGTGGGCAGTACTTATCCCATTGGCCCACTATCCAGATTTGTTTGTAAGGTGATCCTCTACCTCTGTACCAAATTTGGTGCTTTTACCACTAAATGCACAATTGTTATGTATTTTTCAGTTAATCCGCCTCACTATTCCAGCCAGCGTTTGTGTTTGTTGTCTTTTGTTTTGCTATCCCATCTTGTGAAACTCTATTAAAGATATGTGCTTTGAACTGTGTAAAAGTTTGTAATTTTTTATGCCAGCTGTTGGCTTGTACTTTGACAACATTTGAGATTTTGATCACGTTGTAACCTATTGTTACTGGGTTCATCATATCACTGTTTAAGAATTTTACCACTAACATTACTATGATAAATGCTTGTATGGTTATTGCATTGTTTTTGTATTGATTTAGAAATAGTAATATTGTCATAACTAAAACCCACAATCAGTTGTTGAATGTATATGTATATAAGGAACTCAGAAATCTTAACAAATATCCATTCCGTCCAATTATTGTTAATTTGAAAAGAATTTTTGACAAGACTTTTTGCTGTAAGCATCAAGTCTTGATGTCATAACGAAGTTGATTCACATCAAAAGTGATTCCCTACAGTACGGACAACTTGATAATGTAAATCATTAAAGGATGACTATAGCTACTATTGACATGCCGTAGACTCTGGTTATTAGGCGCATGCACTTATAATTTTCAGAGGAATTATTTGTGAAATTTACTATGTTTGTTAAGCGCATGCACTTATAAATTACAGTAAGGAATTTCGGATAGTAGGGAATTAGTTGGTTCCCACTACAGTTTTCAAGCGATTTGATCACCAGTTAATAGTTTGCTTCAGTCATGGAAATGGAAATCCTTAAAAGCCAGATAGCAGCTATAGCTATCGTTATTACAGACGGAATTATTTGCTATACACGGGCCTAGCGAGGCATCGAGTGTTCTGTGACATGTCTGATTCATTCTGACAACAATTTTATGTAGTACAAGGTGGCAGAAGTGATTTCAACCATGTGCGCTTAACAAACAGGTGTCTAGCACAAGTCTACCATATGCGCTTAACAGGCATTATGCGCTTAATAACCGGAGTCTACGGTGTTGTATATGACTCCAATAGGAAGCATATGTCAACTAGCGTAGCTAGTCTTGTGCCCAGTCTGCTATTTTCCCTTTGTATTTGGATGGGGGAAAAGTATAACTCCAATAGCCATTTCGTTCTGAATCCCCAGATTCTGGGGGTCATTTGAAGGGTTGCAAACAAGCCACGTATAATGCAAAACTTAAGTTTTTGTGCTTTGTGCACTTTTTGCAACAATCACCCAGGAGCTGTAGCAGGTACAAGAAACAAGAAAGCATCTTGTTTGTGGCTTGTTTTCAACCCTCAAATGATCCCCTGAATCTGGGGATTCAGAACGAAACGGTTATTGGAGTTACACCAGACCCTACGTTTCCCCACCCAAACACAAAAAAGAAAATAGCGGTCTGGGCATGAGACTATAGTATAGCTAACAGTTGTTGATGACTTTCCTTGTTTTATTGATTTTTGATTTGATTTTGACTTTATAGTACTGTATACAGGTACACTACAATTACAATCAATGATATTGGAGTTACAGTGCTGATGGCTTGCTAGCACTCTGGGTTAACAGCCATTAAAAGAAAAAAATAACATTACATACAATATTTAACATGTTTACGCATAATAAAAATTACGGGTCATGGAGTATTGGAGTATCTACTACATGAGCCTACAAAATGATATGTGCAAGGGTTGTCATGTCTGAAGTTAGAATAAAATGTATCCATTTGTTTCTATGATCTCTACTGAGTGTCATAGAGTTTATCTTCTGAGTGTATTTTTCTACTTTTCAGATTCATTTTCAAATTTTGATTGTGGGTATCATTTTTAAATAAAAGCTTTTCAGATTGTAAATTAAGAAAATTTACTATAATATTGAATTGTATCAATGAAAATTAAATTATTCTCAGTACTCATTGAACAAATTACTAGCTGTCGGACCAGTGACACTAGGCAGTTCCACTCCACTACAGCAAGCATCTCCCTACAAGGAATGTTATATCATCAACTTGTGCTCAAGTTTTGGTGCCAGTCTGCTAGGCTGGATCTAACAGAGCTGATAAAGTTGAAGTGCAAGAAAAATACCCGAAATGTGCAATTTGTAATAATCTTAGATACTGGTATTCGGTTATGCAAAAAAAAATGACTAATGATTGAAATGATTGACCAGGTATTCAGTCTACCTGGTTCACAGTACTAAGTGTAGGTTAGAGACCTACGTAGCATGAGGATCTTTGTGGATTTTAAAAACCTAGCAAAGCAAGATGTTTAAATTTCATGAAGACCTGAGGGCATGGTCTCTAACCAACTTAGAAAATGTCTGTTTTATATGGAAATATAGGTGGAGTCATTGTGGGATTGGGTTATGTTACCCATTTCAGAAAATCACCCATATGGGTGCAAATGAAAATGTTCAGGAAAAGCATTTGAAAAAACCCGTCAATTTAAAAAAAAAAGTGGTTTTATTGCAATAACATATGCCTATATCACTCACCTTTTACGATGCAGAAGATGGCTGCACTATTACACTTCTTCTTCGAGTTACAGAGGCTTTTAATCAGTGCTGTAAGAATCCATTCCATGAATTACATGGAATTGCCAACAAATTGTCTGATTTAATCTTCTTGGTGCTAAAAGTAACTGTAATGGCGGCGATGAAATCGTCTGGGAAAAGAGGACAAAAGCTTTTAGCTGCGCTAAATTCTATGGGTGGCAACGGGTTATCTGTTCCATCTGAAGACCTTTATCAGTTTGAGGCACTTATTGATGATTATTTTGATGATGACAGCAGAAGTGAATTCGGAAGTGAATGGGGGGGAAGAAGTGGTAAATTCCTGGCATTATTTCATTACATGGTTCACCTAGTACAATAGAATACAGTGCAAAGTATTAGTGATGCTTATATTGAGGAAAATAAAGTAGATGGCTATGATAGTGAAGATATAAGAGACATGCATACAGTGTGTATATTAATATAATGAAACTTTTAATGTAGCAAATTTATTTGAAGAATCCGTTGATACCTTTCTGCCTACAACATCAGGGGTGTGGACATCTGTTGTGTGCCGTTAGAGTAGCATTAGGCAGCTACAATTACAGCCACGGCCACAGGCTAGAGTGGGACAATCTGTTGAGCACTGTTAAGGAGTCCCCTGTTGATGTTGATCAGCCATTTCATCTTGATCACACAACACTTGAACAGTCCTACTGTGAGGAGCCATCTTTTCTCAGCCATTCATCATCTGATGAGCATGTTCAGGTAGAGATGTGCTGCCTTCTTGTACTATCGTGATATTCTTTTTTGTCAATCAACAGGCTCCACTTACGAGTGATCAGATGGACACTGATGTAGCTGCTAGTGATGGAGAAGTACAGGAGCACAATAATGCAAGATTTCCACAGCAAACAACATCACAGCAGAGAGCAACACAGAAAAGTAAGCAAACACTACACGACATGTGTTGAAAACTGATCATGATTTGTCTGTGTGTCGAGTTTTATGAGAATGCCTGTAGATGTTCGAAGGCTGACGGAAATCTGTGCAGCATGCTGTTTCATTTGGACCATTATGAGGAATTGCGTGCTCAGTCCTACATCATGACACACGATGAACTTGATCTTGCATTGATGGGATCCCTCAGGGCTACAATGCACAACCAGGAGACACCATTACTTGTAGTAGGCACAAATTTGTCAAGAGGCAATGTGTGACATCTTGTTTCATGCATTATGGTTACAGTGTATGGCAACTTTTGGTTTCCTCTATGGTGTTGGAGAGAATAAGCTTAAAGCAATCAAAAAACATTACGTATCTACAAAATGGAACGAAGCCACGCATTCATAAAAACACAAAAAGGCTTCCACCTAAGGCAACATCTTGGGAGGACAATGTAACATTCCTAAAGTTCATGGAAAATTATGCAGAGGCCAATGCTATACTATTACTTGGAAAAATCCCAGGATATAAGCATGACAACCTGAAGCGCCTTCCATGTGACTTGACTAAGAAGGTTAGCAATCATATCAGCTATAGCACGAAAGAAAAATTACAGTATAATGTAAGATACGAAGTTCAATGTTACATGAGCTTGATTACTTCAAAACTACAGGTAGTGAACAAGTTGGCTTTAATTAGAATTCCTTTCAATATGGTACAGTAGACAAGAATATCAGAAAGGTCTAGCATTCTTTCAATAGGCCATCTATGGTTGTGCCAATAATTAGAATTTTGAATGTCAATAAACTTTGCTCTTAAGTTTAAACTATGTGAAAAACTTGAACACTACAAAATAGAAAATTGTTACATGTCTGTTGCTATTCGCTAAAGGACACAAAAAGCAACTTTATCAACACTGAAAACTCCACTAAATGGGTGACACATTTTTTACAAATAATAAATCAACACAACTATGTAATACTGACTTTATTAGGAGATATGAAGAGTTTACAAGACGTCTTGTGAACAGAACGGAGATAAATCTTGTTACATTGAGTATCCCACCTTTTGCTCATGCTGGAAATAGCTTCTACCACACATGTTAATCATGGAGCCCTGTACAGATCTCTGCTGACAATGCCAGCAGAATAGCACAATGGTCACTAAGTCAGTGAATGCTGAAGAGAAATCACAAGTGTAAATCATGTAATGTTTTACTTACCATTCAATTCCCTTTAGGTGATTAAGTTGGCAAAAAAAAACCACCTTAACTTAGTGAAGCAGGAGAGGGCTCGACAGTGCTGCAAGACAAGCAGTAATAATCTGAAAGCTTCCTTTCCAACAGTTCCTCCTCCTCTTAGCTGCTCGTTGCCTGCTAATTCAACAGATACAGCCATGCATTATAGCTTTGATATGGCCCAACAAGTAACAATTAAAAAAAAGGACTCGAAATATTCTTTTCAGGTACACTATTCCTGTGACGCTTTTCAACCCGGGCCTATCTACTTTCTATCACCAAGGAAATGTGCCATATTTGGGATGTGTTGTAAAGCTATCCTCAGACAGGTCTTATTGTCGTCCCTGGCCATATCACCATCTTTTATCTCACCGATGAATGTTAGTGTCAGTAATGGCTATTGATCATAAGCATGGTATATCAGATGGGGCTACATGATGAAATACAAGTGTCCTTTCTATCTGTTGGCAACACAAAATTCTCACCTGACTGGTGCTTTGGACTGGATCTCAGTCTGGGGATATGATTGCGCCAATGTATTACTGGAGCAGCTACTTCGATGATAACACGATTAAGACCTCATTGAAAGGCATCACTCAGATGTACCATTTCAAGTTAACCAAAACAAAACCTGGATAGGTCATGGTACGCAATACAACAACAGACTCCGAGAGAGAAATTACATTGTCAAAATACATTTCTTGGAGACCACATGATCAACCCTAGCAATTGTCACCACCAGGTCTCTCTCTTGAGCAAATTTGGTATTTGTATAACAAAATCAGGGAATTTGCCCTGATAGTGTTGTCGTGACTTAGGCCACAGGAACCACTACAGTAACAGAATAGTATTGTAGAAATACTTCATGTTTACTCACATACAATATCACATTATATTACTACATAACACGGTTTTATTTATTGTAACAGTTTAAATCATAATAGAATAAACCTGCTAAATATATGCACAGGGCAAATCTCACTTGTAGTTTTATCTAGCTTTTTCACAATGGATTATCGCTCAGCTCTTCCTTTTCCATGATCCGTACTCTCCCATTGTTACGGGTGACTGAGATCTCTTGCTCTGTCTTCTCTCAGTGTTACACTTGGTCACCTTAATACATCTAACTTGCCGTGACCTTTGAATTATCGCCAGTCTTAGCGAGTCTTGCAGCCTCATGTCCTCACTCTTTCTCATTACCAATTGATGTGACTATAATTAATAGTTTTAAGCATGTGATTGATCTTAATGAGTTGTCACACATGATATAATTGATTGCTTCGCTGATCAGTGTAAACAGAGTGATTTGTTGGTGATTTGTTTTTGCTGATTGCATACGAGAATTAACGGACTCTCTGCGATTCCTGTGTAACACCAAACAGTGAAAATTAGTATTCAATGTATTGTACATGTTTTATTGTATATCTCGAAGAAACAATTACGCACCGACTTCAAACATTCCCTGATGATTATCTTGGTCGTTTCCAACAATTCTATGTTAAAGTCTTTTTTCATAAATGCGCCCATACGGATGATTTGGGTCACATATGGCAAAACCTGTTGAAATCTTATGCAAATTGCATGACAAACTACGTACGTACAAACAACTTTAACACATACTTTTAAAAACAGCTTATAAAGGCAAGAAAATCTACAGGGCAAACAGTCTAGGTGATACAGTGCACAACATTTCAATAAGGAGGCTGATCTCTTTGTTGGTATGAATTTGTTTTCTGTTTATCCTAAATTTTTGTGAATCCATCTTTGTGTGAAATATTAGAGTCAGTCAATTTTGCAACTTCTTTTAGATGATCACACTTAGTTGTTTTTTCATTATGATAAAATGGTAAATGTAAGCACCTGACTATATGTTCATGTGCGAAATTATAAATGAATCTGGGCACAGTTCTTAGCTTGTAGTTAGTTATGAGTAACCTGCAGGAAAGGACAGGTACCAGGAAGATTGCATGGCCAGTGCTTAAGTACATACGTATAATACATTGTAGCTCATTGATAGGGAACTTCCACCAAGGTGAAAACTTCTAATATCCTTTGGTACTTTGAAATTAACAGAGTTTAAGACCTTAATGTGGTAGGGCTACAGTAATCCACTAGTTTAGTGAGTCATTGTCGCTAATTGCAATTACATCACATGCACGCATGTGTGCACTTATTGGAATTATACGTGTGATAAGTAGCACCATGTGTCATAGCAGTGGGATGGAGTGAAGGCATTCTGCTACTATAATACACATACGTAAACTTCCTCTCTCTCCATGCACATGCCACGCACGCACGCATGCACACACACACACACACACACACACACACACACACACACACACACACACACACACACACACACACACACACACTCGTAAGCACAGAAAGGAAGAGGAAATGCAAGGTATACCCTACAATAAATAAGTTGCTATCAGTTTAAATCACCAGCAGAACAGTGTGGTTGCACAGTACGAGACTGAGCGTCTCTAAGTTCATATAATTTGAGCCTGACGAACATGGTTTGAAATGAAAGACATGAAACATTCTGAAAAAAAAAATCGCCTGTCACCATTTTTCATTGATTCATACTCTGTTGTCATAGCTTGGCTATTAAGCCCTCCTTAAGTGCTGTACTTCAAGGAATATTATATACTTTCTGGTAATACATTTATGAGGCAAACATAGTTATCTGGCCATACGTACGTATATGGCCTCAATGTGTAAAGACACATTCCGACTCCTATCAATTTGCCGCAAGTCCCATCAGCTTTGTTATTAAATTTTCAATTAGCTCTTATACGACTCATGTGATTAAACCATAATTGAAATTAAACACATAACAAAAGGTTTGAATTACGGAAATACTAGTTGCTGAAAAACATCATAGAGAAACATCAGACGGTGACTTTATCCCCAGAGAAATTTCAATGAGTGATGGAAATTACAGTAGCCAGGTATACACCCCACAGCTGGAGGCCTTCAGCCAGCTGCAGCAGTTTTGATCATTATATTTAAAGGCCTCCAGTAATTGTATGACCTTTTCCGAAAAAAAAAGCATTAAATTATCCATGTTGTGCCACAATTGTTTATATAGTAGTACATGCTACTTTTGATTGTGGGTTAACGTTTTAGTACTAGGATTTTCAAAATCTAAGGTCATATATAGCTTCCTTAGTAAGCCACTTGCTGGATAGGCTAGATTGTGGGTTTTAGTTTTTACAATGAACAGAAGTAGTTAATAGTGATAATGAGTGAAAGAGTATCAATCCCTTGCATTGTCATAATATAGATGTTACTCAGTACATTTCATTTTGATTTTCTAAAACTGTGAGCATGTTTATTTGAGGAATTATTAGATACTTTATGTTTGAGTATATAGGGATTAAAGCAATAGAGGTAGTCTAAACCTATTTTTGCATAAAATTGAGTTACGTTTTTAAAAACCAAAGCCACTATAGAGGCATTCGCGGGCCAATTTGGGGCCAAAGGGTTAAAATTTATGCTAGTATAGCTGCAGCATTGTGACATACATATATGTTGAATCTGTTACAAAACATTACAAACGAAGATTACGTGAAGTACCTCTGCAATCAGTTCACTCACATAGGAAAACCGGGTAGCTTGGGTGATTCACGTTATGTAGGAAGGCCATCATTCTGTGCTACAGCGAATTGACACCTTTTGCTGTTCGGCATAGATAAATGGGACACAAAGAGGACACAGGTAAGTCCATGAAGCATGCATTGTACGTACAGCGGTACATGTATGCCAAAAGGCACCAGTGACATCTAACAGTGAAAAAATCAAGCCCGTAATCTTAGCAGTTGTTGAGTTACACTTGTCTGAAGGCATCAGGTAGGCGGGCTGGCAGGCAAGCAATACAGAATAATATGAAATTCTTGCATTGTTAACATGTATACGCATGTATTATTACATAGCAGACCATAACCGTTTAGCTTACTGGCAATGTTGTTTCTTACAGGATTAATGGAAGCAGTCAATAGCCAAACAACTGATAATGGAGAAGATATTTTCAAGTCTCTGATGTTGCCTGCTTCACTGCTGCAGGAGATACACTGATCATGATTGTCTTTTTGAGAGTTCACGAGAAGCCAAAAGAAGATTGAGGGATTTGAAGTAGATGATACATGATGAATGATGCAAAATGTACATCATTGTGAATAAACTTTATAATTAGAGATTGTCTGAGCAACAAGGTGTGTGTGTGTGTGTGTGTGTGTGTGTGTGTGTGTGTGTGTGTGTGTGTGTGTGTGTGTGTGTGTGTGTGTGTGTGTGTGTGTGTGTGTGTGTGTGTGTGTGTGTGTGTGTGTGTTTGAACATATATTTGTGTGCATAATGTGTGTGCGTCTGTGTGTGCATCGAGTATGCATGCATGTGTCTGTATCTATGTAGTGTATCTTTGTATGTGTCTGTACTGTGTGTGTTTGCATGTGTATCGTGTGCGTGCGTGCGTGCGTGCGTGCGTGCGTGCGTGTACCTCCTATGTGGTTGTGTACATGATAATTGTTGCTATGGTGTTATAATTATGTATAGAAATATTGAAACAGTCCTTGTGTAATAATTGTATATTTGTGTGTCTCATGATACATGTCAGTAATAACATGATTATTTGTAGCAACTTTGACTGAGGTTGAATGATGAAGTGGCTTTTAATACATACATTGTTGATAATATGTAAGCAACTGTCAAATCGCCAATTGTAATTCCAAGCCAAAATTACTGCTCATACGGGATATTACAGCATTTTATAACAGAACTGCTTGATAATTTGTAATTATATTGTCAACCATGGCTCGTTAGACAATTTTATTGTGTACAGATAGTTTGTAAAATGATCAGATATTTGAGTAAGGTAGTGTACTCTGTAATAGCGTAGCCAAAATAGTTGTTTTAGAACTTTACAATGTATAGTCAGTGTTTGTTACAGCATCTACTTTGTATTCCAGCAGTTATGTTTGGTGCTCTTTTGTTTTGCTATCCCATCTTCCTAAACTTTAATAAAGTGTGCTTTGATCTGTGTAAAAGTTTGTAGTTTTTGTTGTTTAAGTACACGCTAGAAATTTTAGATCCCAGCTGTTGGCTAGTGCTTTGACACCCTTTCTATGAAATTTTGATCACTTTGTAAGCAATTGAAATTTATCTTAAAGAAGTCCATCATCTGAATCAAGAATTTTGGGTGCGACACAAATAGATAAGCAGTTGTATGGCTATTGTAGAATTCTTAACCAAAACCCACAATCAGTTGTAGAATGTACATGTATATAACAGACTCAGTAATCTTAACGAACACTAAGTCTTAAATTGGTTTGTATAATTTTTGGCAAGACTTTTTGCTGTAAGCACCAAGTCTTGATCTCATTACAAAGTTAATTCACATCAAAGATGGTTCCCTACAGTATGGACAACTTGATAATGTAAATCATTAAAGGATAGCTATAACTACTACTGATATGTTGTATATGACTACAGTAGGAAGTATATGTCAACTAGTATAGCTAACAGGTGTTGATGACCTCCCTTGTTTCATTTTTATGATCTCTGTTGTCATAGAGTTTATCTTAATATATCACTCCTTTTCAGATCCATTTTCTTGTAGGCATCATTTTTTAAACCTTTCATACTACATATCAGGAAAATATATTGGTTCATGAATAGTTGTGTTGATAAAATTATTTTCATCATTTCATTATTCACTGAACAAATTACAAGCTACCTTTCACAGGTCAGACCAATAACACTAGATAGTTCCAAGCCACTACGGCAAGCATCTCACTACAAGGAGTGTTATATCATCAACTTGCTTCAGGAAAATGTTGTGTCAGTATGTATACTGGATCCAACAGAGCTGCTGTAACACCAAACAATTCAGCAAAAAAGCATGTGGAATGGTGAGCATTTAATAGAATTTTACACTTTGGTACCACAAAAAAATCATTTGACACCCTTACATATATGTGTATAATGTGCATTTTCCCATCCCTAATTTGGGCTTGGCCTTTGTAGTTATTCTTTTACAGTTGGATTAGCGTATAAATATCTCGGTTGGGGGAAGGCCTGTTGCCTTTCTATGCAGGTGGTTGCTGAGACAGACTCCACTGTATTACAGAGCAAAACAATGCCATTTAGCTAATAGGACAACAAAATGGACTGGAAAAATGGATTTGCAAACGGACTGGAAGGAACTTCCCTGAAAACGTTTTTTTTTGCCATAGAAACTCGCTGCTACAAAGAATATAACACATAACAACAGCCTTAAACAAACCTCTGAACTCGTGCTCGAGCTGCCATTGAACCCTGGGATAATTTACAAAATGCCAGTCTGCCAGTGTAAGCGCCTGTGACAGCAAAGTTGTTGGTTAGCATTGTAAACAAGTTTAAACAAGCAAGCAAAATAATACAGACTGTATTTGTAGTAGCCATTGAGTGCCTTGCCAGCGGATTAAATACAACGCGGTCCCGCCATGAAGCCTACCTGTCATGAGCTGTCACCTGTAAAACTGAAGATCAACCGTCAAACTAATTGCAGAAACTAACCAGGCCACAAAATCCAAGTAACATAGTGTCTTAACAGGCTCAAAGCTTGTGTCTTGTCCTTGTTTACACATGCAAAATAGAAAGTACACTTTTAATTAAACACAAAATGAACTTAATTTCAGACTATCTTTAAATGCAGGGCTTAATATCGGCTTGAGCACATTTTGACATCATGTTCAGAGGTTTGTTTCAGGTCGTTGTTGTGTGTTATATTCATTCTAGCAGCTATACAGTTAATTTCTATGGCCAAAAATCGTTTTCAGGCAAGTTCTTCCCATTCCTGTTGCTAGTACATTTTCTCAGTCCGTTCCGTGTTTTAGTCATGTCCATTAGAATACCAGTGATACACGTGTAACATAGTATTTGATAGCAGATTGTGACAGAAAGTGTTACATGTGTATAAGGAACTCAGTGATGTTGACCAACATATCCATCTATTGCACAAATGTTTGTGTTATGCTATAATTTTTGAAAGAGTTTTTGTTTTAAGCGTCAAGTCTTCAAGACAAGTTAAATATGAGTAAAGTATTGATTGAGTGTCTACAAGTATAGCTGAAAGTGTAAACGACCTCCATTGTGTCATTGTTTTTATGTTCCCTCCTGAGTGAAATCTGGTTTCAACTTATGATTGTGTCATTCTTAGATGGAAACCTTGCAAGCTGTAAATCATAGGAAATTTGCTATGAAATGGTTCATGATTGGCTGAATAAACTATTTATTACTTTCTGAACAAATAAACTAACTTTTTCCACAAGGGAATTTAGAACAGCCATTAACAACCATGTTTGAAAGTTTGTGTTTTTTTGTGTAAAGAAAAATGTTATTTTGTTTAAGTTTTGACTCCCAGTTGTTGGCTTAATGTTTCTGTTGGATTTTGATTACTCTTGTAACCTATTATAAGTTGTACTTTTGTCTGATCTTCTGTGTACAACAGCAATATGTTTATTTTGCTGCATTAGAGAGGTATCAGTTTCATAACCAAAACCCACAATCAGTTGTAGAATGTACAAATATATAAGGAAACACTCTGAGCCAGTAATCTTGATGATCCATGTGGATACTAATAGACTGTATAGACAATTATAATTTTTGGAAGAGACTTGCTGTAAGCATCAAGTCTTTGATCTCGTTACATAGTTTATTCTCATCAAAATGTCTTCCTGAATAACAGTGTACCATTATGGGATGACTACTATTAACAGGTAGTATATGATTAAAGTGTTGATTGAGTGTCTACTAGTATAGTTGTAGGTGTAGAGCTTCATTGCTCTTATTTCTATGATCCTTACTAAGTAATAGTTAGAGACCTACCACGAGGATCTTCATGATTTTAAAAACCTGAGACAAAGCTGAAGTTTTTAAAGCCACTAAGATCTGAGTGGGAAGTCTCTAACTGACTTATAAAATAGTGTGGGTGGTGTATTTATACTAGTATTATTGGTTTCTGTCCGTAAGTTTACCTAGCATCTGTCAATTCTCCAATTTTAATTAAATGGCAAAATTACTGCTCTTACGGCCTCATGTGTGGTTGTGTACATGATAAATATTGCTATGGTGTTATAGTTATGTGCAGAAATATATTGAAACAGTCCTTGTGTAATAATTGTTCATTTGTCTGTCCCATGATACATGTCTGTAATAGCATTATTTTTGTAGCAACTTTGACCACAGAAGTGGCTTTTAATGCATTGTTAAAAATATGTTTACAAGCATCTGTCAAAAATCCAATATTAATTCTACGCCAGAAGTACTGCTCAATTACGTAAATATTCATACAGCAATTTATAACAGGACTGCTTGATAGTTTGTAGTTATGTTGTCGACCATGGCTCACTAGATAATGTTATTGCAGGGGCTTCCATAAAGAGTGGTAGAGTGGTACAGTACCACTCTACTCTAAACTCTTTTGATGTGATGAAAAGAATGTATATAATTAACTAATTGACTTTGATGTTGGTAGCACATTGACAGTTTTATCGTACTACTATATTTTGCTGGGGAAAGCTCTGTATTGTGTACAGATGGTTTGTAAAATGATCAGATATTTGAGTAAGGTAGTGTACTCTGTAATAGTGTAGCCAAAATGTTGTTTTAGAACTTTACAATGTATGATCAGCTTTTGTTCCGGCATCCACTTTATATTCCAGCGTTTATGTTTGGTGATCTTTTGTTTTGCTATCCCATCTTGCAGCAAAACTCTGTTTAAGATATGTGCTTTGAATTGTCTAAAAAAAAATTGTTATTTAAGTTTAGACTACCGCCGCCATTAGCTTGTTCTTTGACAACATTTCTGTAAGGTTTTGATTACTTTTGTAATTTTATCTTATATTGTGTTGTGATAACCAAAACCCACAATCAGTTGTAGAATGTTGATGTATATAAGAAACTCAGTTATCTTACCTAATAGCAATTGTGAAATAATAAAAAAATGTTATTATAATTTTTGGCAAGACTTTGCTGTAAGCATTAAGTCTTTGATCTCATTACAAACTTAACCCCCTCACTGCCAAATTTGTAGAAGTTCCAATCTACTGCTTCTAAAATGCTGTAACTTATATACCATACCATATAATCCTATAAAACTGTATATCAAATTACTTGCTATAGAACACGGAATTCGATTATAAAGTTGTTGTTTACACAAGAGCAACCACAAATCCATTGTATAACTTTAAATTATGAAAATTGGTCTAAGTGAAAGAAATTTCACTACTTTACTGGCTAGCACTGTTTATAATAATACAATAAACATTACTAACCTGTTTACAGTTGAAGCGATTAACTCTAAGTCTGGTTTTCCAGCATTTGAGTAAGTGTGCATGCCCATACAAGCACGAGGTCACTGTTTCGAGGCATACAAAAGTAGCAATACGCCACTCCAACCTATATAATCCTTCTCCTTACTGTTTCTCTTTCTCTTTATTAGTAGTGCCATTATCACGTTGAAGAATTGTCTACAATGCTTGTTATCAACATTCCAAAAGTACATGATTGCATCATCTAACCGCACAATAGTGCGCAAGAAACCGGTTATCCCAGTTCCCATTCACTTAAGGGTATGCCCACTACAGGATAAGCGCAGGGGCTACTAAAATGTTCGACTGAAGTTACAGAGCGTTTAGAATGTGATGCTACGGGGGTTTATAATCGAAATCGCCATGTGGCGGTGGAAGGGTTAAGTTGATTCACATCAAAGATGGTTCCCTACAGTGTGGACAACTTGATAATGTAAATCATTAAAGGATGACTATAGCTACTATTGACATGTTGTATATGACTACAGTAGGAAGTATATGTCAACTAGTGTAGCTAACAGGTGTTGATAACCTCCCTTGTTTCATTACTTTATTATTTTTATGATCTCTACTGAAGTGAAGTGTCATAGAGTTTATCTTCTAAGTGTATGCCTATACTTTTTGGATTCATTTCAATTGTGGGTATTAGTCTGTAAAAAGGAGGGGTTTTTTTGGACCTTGCAATTATGGTCTTTTTTTAGTTTATTGGTCCTTGCTAAAAATAAAAATCAATTCTAATGAGTGTATTTGGTGGGTTCTTTTTTTTACTGTATGTTGTGGAATGTAATGAGTATCAGTATACTCACTCGATTTGTAAACTTGCTCAATGAGCCCCCTGGCTTCTTGGTCAGTAATGATCTGGTGGTACAACAGCAATAGCTTAGGTTTAGTGGCTAGTCTCCTTTCTAATTGTCATGTTCTACATTCTGCCTCAGTGTAATTATTAGGAAGGGGAGGATGATATGCTCTCCAAGGATATCTGGCTACATATCCCCCATCAGTGGCTCTTGTGACACAGGAGGTGAGGTAATTCTCTGTCATGTTGACTTCAACATCACCTTGTAAAATTTCAATCGATTCCAAAGTCCAGAAACGTTCTAAGTCAAATATACTTTGTGTTTGGGTGATAATCATCGAAACATTGGTTGTAATGGAATGAGGGTTCCCCTGTTGGGTTGGGCCTGAGAGGAGGTATCCTAGATTTGACTCTACTGTGGTTGTTCCACCACCACAAACAACTTTATGTCCAACTATGTCCCAGTAGTAATGTGCTCCTACTAAAAGTGAAATTGCAAATTCACTTTCTGATCTAAGGTGATGAGGCAGTTGAAAATCTTGAAGGTATGGAAGTTCTGAAAAATCAAGGCTAGTGCAGTTCTGAAGTGGTGTTGCAATGAATGGCACTACAAGGACAGATAATTATAATTCTTCTCCACTTCTAGTAAGCAATGTGATCCTGCTAACATTAAGATGGCGACTTGTTGGGTGCTTGGTCCCAAATGGTGAAATAGTTTTGAGTTCCTTAGAGTAAGGTTGGAGATCCAGAATTCTTGTTGTTGTTTCCTTGATCAAGAAACTTTACTCACATTGCTCCAGTCTACCCAGCTGTTAATGGGGACCTGGTGGCCTGGTATCAACTGGGGAGGCAGCCCACCCAGCTGTAACATCAATGGGTACCTGGTGTTAACTTGGAAAGCAAATACCCAACTGTCCTTGTCTCGCTTAGCGGTGTTTAGGTTGTTGTCGACCGTTGGGTTCCGCGACCTCTCTCCGTGAGTTCAGGACAGTCCTCCTGCAGGTTACTAGCCTGCTCCAGGAAGATTTACCTGCACAAGGCTCAAGTGCCTGAGTTGTGCACAGGCATTCCAGTGCTGATTCACTGAGTGGCAATAGTACGGCTGCTGTAGGCTTGGTTTTGCTTGCTTGTGTGTGTTATTCTGCATGCATGTGTAGAGAAGGAAGGTTTATTGTTTATGCCTACATATTAGAGAGATAAATTGTGACACAGGATTGAAAAGCCTGCTAATATTGATCTGCTGTTTGAAGTGAAATCCTCCTACCTAACGTACCTTCATATTTTTCACAAAAACTTAGGTTTGAAAACCTTCCTTAAGAGGATGGGAATTTTGAGCTTTGCTTGCTGACATTTTTAGTTCTATAACAAGTTCTAATACAAGGTAATTTTTGAATCATGAAATTCTTGTCAATTGTTAACTTGTCTATGTATGTATTATCTAATCCATAAAAGCCAAGCTGTAAAAAAGGTGCGGTCCCCAACAAGCTATAGTAATATAAAACGTGAAATCCGGCCAAGAAATGGCTGTGATGGTAGGTAAATGGCAAAAATTTAATGACGGAAATTCAAGTGAATTTGTATTGCTTCATCCAAGTTTTAGGTAGCTCTGTGATGCCTTTACTATTTCTGCTGTGGAAATTCCCTCCACAGTAGTCAGTATCCACATACCAAATTTCAGCAAAGTTGCTTGATCCATTCCAGAAATATGAGACTTCAAAATTTGCTTAATTTATTTGTTTCCTGGCGTATTTTCTTCTTTTTGCACACTTGTAAAAGTTTCCCTAAATGTGGATATTGACTTGAAAATTTGGCACACAGATGGGAGTATAAAGGTGCATCTTGGTACCAAGTTTGGCTGGAATACTTTTAGCAGACAAGGAGTTACGTATAAGTGATTGTTTACAAAAAAAAAAAACATATTGTAAGTCTCCCTCTAGAGAGCTCAGCTAGAACCAAATCACATTGTAGAGAATTCAGCTACAAACAAATCTCCCTGTAGAGAGATCAGCTAGAAACAAGTCACCCTGTAGAGAGATCAGCTAGAAACAAGTCACCCTGTAGATATATCAGCTAGAAACAAGTCACCCTGTAGATATATCAGCTAGAAACAAGTCACCCTGTAGATATATCAGCTAGAAACAAGTCACCCTGTAGAGAGATCAGCTAGAAACAAGTCACCCTGTAGAGAGATCAGCTAGAAACAAGTCACCCTGTAGAGAGATCAGCTAGAAACAAGTCACCCTGTAGAGAGATCAGCTAGAAACAAGTCAACCAGAGCTACGAACAAATCAAATGTAGGGAGTTCAGCTACATTTGTAACTAAATTGCATAATAGATTAATGTTAAAGTAACTAGTAATATAACTAGTTACATAGTAATTTGTAACGAAGGACAACTGTAGCAAGTTTGAATCATTTCTTAGTTACATACTGTCTGCCTGTTCATTTATGTAAAAATTTGTATAATTATAAATTGTTATATAACTATACTGTAGATCTCCTTTCTCCTTCCAGTAGTAAAGAACAAAGAAACCCCAAAGCTGGCCTATGGCCGGCTTTGTAGTATACGAATACAGAAATAAGGAATATCTAATCCAAAACAGCCAAGCTGTAAAAAGGGTGTGGCCCCCCAAAAAGCCATGGTGAAAAAGTTACTTGAATTGTCGGTATTAAATTTTAGCCATTTACGTACCTACAAATCATCACAGCAATTTCTTGGTTGCCAACTTGCATTTCACATCTTTTTCACCATAGCTTTTTGGCACCCTTTTTTATAGGCTTGGCTGTTTTACCCAAAAGCTGTTTTATTTTACAATGCATATTGCATAGTCAGCCTTTTGTTCTAGCATCTACTTTGTACGTATTCCAACAATAATTAGTGTGTTTGTTGTCTTTTGTTTTGCTATCCCATCTTGTGAAACCATATTAAAGGTATGTGCTTTGAACTGTGTAAAATTTGTAATTTTTTCTTGCTTAAGTTTAAACTAAATTTTAGATGCCAGCTGTTGGCTTGTACGCTGACAACATTTGAGATTTTGATTACTTTGTAACCTATTGTTACTGGGTTCATCATATCACAGTATAAGAATTAAGAATTCACCACTAATGTTGCTATGATAAATGCTTGTATGGTTATTATATTGTGTTTTTGTATTAATTTAGGTATATGTTAAAGTATAGCCGCGAGTGCTATATGAAAAATAAAGTACGAGGCGCGCGGCCGAGTACTTTTTCATATAGCACGAGCAAGGCTATGCTTTAAATGATTTATGGAACTTTCTAGTCGTGTAGCTTCACCATACACTAGGACTCGTAATTAACACGAGTTGCACGAACTATTAGCAGCCTGAACGCACACGAACTAGTTTAAATAAGTAACTCATTTGTAGTTCACCACAGTTTGGCATGGTAGACATTCATCACTTATTTTGGCAGATTTTGCTCGCAACCCACAATCGATTCTATTGTGAGTCACAGTGAAATAATTCCGTGATATCTCCAGGACTTGTCCGTTTACATTAACAAACGTAACAGCAACGTTACTTTCTCCCACCCATTATCGAAGCATTTAGGTATGTCTAAAAACAATCCAGTGGTAAAACTTGTATTGGCTGGGGTGATTGATCACTCAGCGCGGCGGGGCTATCAGCCTTCACCGGCATGGGTAATTAGTCGTACTGGCGCGAGCCCCGCAGGCTGTTAGCCTGCACTAAGGCACGTGGGCAACTGTGCTTTATTGCACCGCAAAGAGTGCTTTATTCGTTCAATAAAGCACTCTTTGTAGTCATGAAGCACTGTTGACCGGCTGAGAGTGTACTTTATGAAATTACACTTTTTCCTTTGATCTCTCCCACACAAAGTTCTATAAAATAGTTATTGTTATAACCAAAACCCACAATCAGTTGTAGAATGTACATGTATATAAGGAACTCAGAAATCTTAACCAATTTGTACCACAACTATTAACTGTGAAATACAAATAATTTTTGGCAAGACTTCTTGTTGTAAGCATCAAGTCTTGATCTCATTACAGTTGATTAATATCAAAGATGGCTCTCTATAGTGTTGACAACCTGATAATATAAATCATTAAAGGATGACTATAGCTACAATTGACATTTGTGTATGACTATGGTATGAAATATATATGAACTAGTATAGCTAGTCTTGTGCCCAGTTCGCTATTCTTCCTTTGTACCTTACCACTCAAACGTAACATCTCACTCGCTCATGGCAAGTGATTAAAACTGGCTAATTAAAGGACGTGGCACCCGTTTCTTGTGTGGGGGAAAATAGGGTCTGGCGTAACTCCAATAGCCATTTCAATCTGAATCCCCAGATTCTGGGCGTTGTTTGAAGGGTTGCAAACAAGCCACATAGAATGCAAAACTTATGTTTTTGTGATCCATGCACCTGTTGCAGCAATCACCCAGGAGCTACAGCAGGTACAAGAAACAAGAAAGCATCTTGTTCGCGGCTTGATTTGTATTTACAGTACTGTGTACAGGTACATTATAATTACAATCAATGGTATTGGGGGTGCAGTGCTGAAGGCTAAAGGCTTACTAGCTCTCTGGGTTAAAGAAAAAAACATTACTTACAATGCTTAACATATTTAATTATAATATAAATTACAGGTCAGGGGGTATTGGAGTATCTACTAGTGTTGCACCGATAATAGATTCAAAAATTGGTATCGGGCTGATATTGGCTACTAGCCAATTAATTGATTTTAATGAAATCTAAAGCCGATGTTAATCTCCATTACACTGTGCAGTATAATGATGTGGGGGAGGCTAGACATAAGTTATTTGGCATTTTAATCGAGTTATGTGGTGATGGTTTAGCGGTGACTACAATGGCTACAAGCCATGTCCTTAATAAACTGTCAGGTTTTAGGCCATTCCCAACAATAAACTGAGGTTTTAGGTTTCTATGTAGCACCAGCCATTTGTCTCATGTACTTAAAACCTGTTTACCATTAGGAACTTTTACTTGTGGTATACGTACATCTAACTTCACATTTTAGCCTAGAATGAGCTGTATATCAATAGTTATGTTACTAATATAAGTGATTTAATAATGATGAGGATGAGTGTTAGTGTTGTTAGTGTATATCGGATCGGTTATCGGTATCAGCTAATTCTGTTGCTTAGTATCGGTAATCAGAATAATTGGCTAATTTGGTTGTCGGTGCAACACTAGTATCTATGTACTACATGGGCATACAAACTGATACGTGCAAGGGTTGTCATGTCTAAAGTTATATCCATTTGTTTCTATGATCTCTACCGGGTGTCATAGAGTTTATCTTCTGAGTAGTGGTGTGCGATATCAGGATTTTTATTTCGATATGATATCGATACGATATTGGGGTAAATATCGAAATTTCGATACGATTTTCGATAATTTTTAATTGCGTGGGCGGTGTAATTGCGTGGGCGGCCGATATTTATAAATATGCTTGAAATGCAATTTACACGCAAACTATTGCACAAAACTAATAATAAGCCTAGAAAACTGGTAGACAAGTTTTTAAAGTGGCAAGATAGTACAGAACCAACCTTCATTTCTAGCTTGATTGCGCAATCACACACTAAATGCTGTAGATTTATTGAAATATTCTTCGATATTTCGATAATTATTGCAAAATATTACCATTTCGATAAATATTGAAATCTGCTAAAGCAGTGTCGAAAATCGATATGATAACGATATCGACAAAATTATTGCGAAAACGATATTTTTTCGATATATCGCACATCACTACTTCTGAGTGTATATCCCTACTTTTCAGATTCATTTTCAAATTTTGATTGTGGATATCATTTTTAAATGGGAACTTTCAGATTGTAAATTAGGCTATAAAATTGGATTGTATCAATGATAATTTAATTATATTTAGTACTCACTGAACAAATTACAAGCTGTCAGACCAATGACACTAGATAGTCCCACTCCACTACAGCAAGCATCTCCCTACAAGGAATGTTGTATCATCAACTTGGGCTCAGGTATTGGTGCCAGTCTGCTAGGCTGGATCTAACAGAGCTGCTATAGCACCTAACATTGTAGTAGCTATCTGCGTATGAAGATACACAATAACTCTAACGATTGTGTCTCTTGCTGCACTATTTTAAGCATGTCATAATTGATTTTACTAATAATTGTCAGAACTGAATAGAATAATGTTTTCTACAATTTTTATGCTGCTCCTAGCATGAGAGATATGTTCCCTTAACAGTTTGTGAGATTGACCTATAGTGGTCAAAAGTAATAGGAACTAAGTGATTATATCTATCTAGCAGTATCCTACTAAGAGTGTGATATCAATGTTGAAGTACAAGAAAAGTACCCAAAATGCGCAATTGCTATACTGGTTATTCAGTTATGTAAAAATGACTGATAATTGAAAGGATTGACCAGGTATTCAGTCTACCCAGTTCACAGTACTAAGTGTAGATTAGAGACCTACGTAGCACGAGGATCTTCGTGGATTTTAAAAACCTAGCTTTTCTCAGTTTTTTAAGTCCTAGGGCGTGGAATCTAACTGACTTAGAAAAAGTCAACGTTTTATATGGGAATATAGGTGGAGTCATTGTGGGATTGGGTTATATGTGACCCAATTGCAAAATTAATGAAAATATATTAATTTTGTAACCCAAACCCACAATCAGTTGTAGAATGTATATGTATATAAGGAGCTCAGTAATCTGAATCCCTTCCAAAACAGCTAATAACTGTAAAAAAAAGGTGCGTGCAAGTAAAGCAGAGTTAGCTGTGATAAAAAATAGTGATATACTGTAGTGCAGCCATGTGTGAGGTATGCAAGTTGTGAATATTAATCTGATAGTACAATAGTAACAGTATTAATGAGAACAAACTGATGTTGATAGTTTTTAAGTCCTGCAAGCATTTTCATATATGCCACACAAATTTGATTCTTAATAAAGCAAGGTGTATAGATTCTCTGATAGCAATAAATAGTTTGAGTTTGGCCGCCTTTCCTTTGTTCATAGCATTGTCGTATACAGGAAAAGCGGCCAAACTCAAACTATTTATTTCTATCAGAGAATCTATACACTAACCATGTCATAAAATTATAGTAGCAATGTTTCTAGTCGAGCACAACAGTCTTTAAAAATGAAGCTTCACGCATCCCACAAGTCAATGGTAGCAACAACATGGTTTTAAACATTCACAAGTACAAGTAGGCTGGTGTTCAAACCTCACTGTTTACTGTTTTAGCTTGAGGTAAAGCTTGTGGCCACAAACCACAAATAATCAACTCAAGTGTAGATTAGAGACCTACAGTATGAGGATCTTCATGCATTTTTCCAGCCACAATGTCTGGACAACGCTAAAATTAACCGGTCAATATGCAATATTGACCAGAAATTGGCTGATTGCCGAACATAATTTCAAGCTCATTAAAAAGTTGATTTACGTCAAAGACAGTTCCTTACAGTGTGGACAACTTGGATAATGTAGGATGACTATACAGTATGCGTCAAAACAATGTTATTGTAACTATAGTCCTAGTACGAAATTTTTACAGTATTACTACAGTACGGGAGTAACTGTACTACACAGTAATACGCTTCATACTATGGTAGGGTCCACAACGCGAAAAATCGATATCCTCCAATCAACTACCTAACTATTGTCATGTGTTAGGTCAAGTGTAACTTGAATAACACCAGCGTTGCAGTCAAGTTTGTCACTTTCTTCTGGTAGAAAGTACCTGCATGCGGAGTATGGTTATAATTGAAGCTTGTTAGCCATCTGGTTGAGCCATCTATATGTTGAAATTCGTCCAAATGACGCGATTTTTGTAAACAAATACCAGAATGGTTGATACATCAGTGAGACAGTCTCCAATAGCAAGGATACAAAGCTTATAAACACTTAACAATACAGCTATCTCGCCCGGTAAACGCATAGAGCAATCCAATGCATGATATAAGCTCTCACGTGATCGATATTCAAATCTCGGAAAATACAACCATAATTATTTCAATGACCTTAAAATCACTTGGAATCAAGTGGCAATCAGTTTGTGTGCATTAGGTTCAGTATCTCGATTAGCCCAGTAGTTTCAGACTCTCTCTATGATGCCATTACAGCATAAAACACACCTGCACTGGCCCAGACCACGCCTGAGTGAACAATTAACAGAAATGTTTACAAAAGGAGCACACTGCATGATTCTTATTCAGAAATGAAAATGATTTCATGGGTATTTCCACGATTTGAATTCAGTCGATCACGTGAGTGCCTATTTCATGTATTGGATTGTTCTATGCGTTTACTGGGCGAGATAGCCGTATTGTTAGGTGTTTATAAACTTCGTATCCTTGCTGTTGGAGACTGTCTCACTGATGTATCAACCATTCTGGTATTTGTTTGCAAAAATCGTCATTTTGGCCGAATTTATGCATATAGATGGCTCAGCCAGATGGCTAACAAGCTTCAATTATAACCATCCTCCGCATGCAGGTACTTTACCTAGTACTGGGCATTGCTGACCCACAGCGCAGTTGCTGCTCTGCTTGCCCTGTGCTCCAGAACAAGAAGCATTTTGTCTGTCGCCAAAAAGCTGCACATATCGTGCTGCCACCGGACACTGACCAATAAAATCAAACCACCAATAGCTACTTCGAGTTGATGATAGACTACTTGAACAATGTTGAGAGTGAATATTGTGGCATACGAAGAACCCTACGAACTGCTGCAACGAAATATCACGTGATTTTAAGGCATTTGTATCGTTTTCTACCAGAAGAAAATGACAAACTTGGTTGCCACGCTGGTGTTATTCAAGTTACACTTAACCTAACAAATGACAATAGTTAGGTAATTGATTGGAGGATATCGATTTTTTGCATTGCGGACCCTAACTATGGCTTGGTTCTATGCCTAACTACAATAAGTATTACAATGTATAAAGTTTGTCCCTATAGCTGTTAGAATTTATATTGTAGTATAATTATGTACTGAGATAACATTATATTGCCTACTCCTCACGGCTTCAGTTCTAGCTCTGCTGTGTTGACAGTTAGTTTTCCGTGTTTTAATACAGTCACATATTGCAGCCTTTTACATTTCAGATTGGTCAGTGAAGGTGTTGGGGTGTTAACTATCCTCTACTTAAGTGTGGTGAAAGTGAATCACAACACTGGGGACATTAGCTATAAGCTAACTAGCTATAAATGTATATCTTTTCACAATCTCGCTGTAACCATCATAAAATTGTTATTACAAAAGTGTTTGACTCAGTTTATACAACAGCCTTAGCTTACCCATACCTGGCAACATCACTGTGTGTTGTATTGGGTACAAGCTGTCCTTGTTACTGTTTACTTTGCTTGTACCAACACTGGGACTTGTCCTGGGAGTTCCCTGTTACTGATTGCATTCTTGTCAGCTAATTGCACACTTAGTGCAATATTTGCACATACTGCAATTTGTAGCAACTTATGCTCGTACAACCTACCTAGCTACAATTCAACCACACATGCAGTGTGGACTGTATACTGTATGATGATGAAGACTCGGGAGGACTGAACTGTGGACTGAACAATGATGTTAATAATGAGAAAAACCGTTGATCTACGCACACCAATGGATTGTGAGATACGCAATTTTATACATTTCAATCAAGTGTATGGGAAGGTCAAAACCTATGAGTTTGAAATTTTCACCGTTAATTCAGCCAACCATATTGTTTATTTTACTTCAATCCATATCAAGCTAGCTATTAGTACAACCATGATTTTGAGCACCCTTTTTCATGGTGATGGGTATCTGTAACACAAACATGTCACCATTGGTGGTGGTGGGTGGGTGATATATGAACAGAAAATGGCTGAGTTGTTTGTTCATATGGTGTCTCAAGCTTTAATATTGGGCTCTCAAAACCACCTGTGCCACTGAAAATTAAAGAAATGTACGTAGAAAATATCTGGACAACTGTTCAAGGCTGCTCATGTCTCTAATTTCATATTTCAGCTAGCCAGTGGCATTAGAAGGTGCCAGAGTGTTCCCAGTTGCTGGCACACATCTCTAGAAATCCACTCATGAAAGCAGCCTGCTCAAACCAGACGCATGGCTGTAGTGTAAAAGTGTAGAGTATCTGTGTGGCTATCCATTCTTGATGAAAAGGGAACTTCCCTGGTGTGTACATAGATCAATGATTATCCAAAAAAAATTCTCACAGTTATAACAATTGTGTTAACTCTAGAACAATTATTAGTCTAGAACAATTGAACTAAACATCAAGTCATTGAACTAGATGTGTAAATAATTTATGAAACATTTAGTATACGAAGAATTAGTTCTACACAGTATATTAATGCATATCAATTGAATATTAAAAATAAACTATTAAAATATTTGTTTGTTAAATTGATAGAACATTCGAATGTGTGAAAAGCACATTTGTCCCAGCTTTAATTTGGCTGTCCTTAATACCACGGTTTTGCTTTTTAGAGTTGGATTAGTGCCTTGATTGGGGAATTTGAAGTTAGCCTTTTTAGAGAGGTTGGCTTTCTATGCACTCCACTATATTACAGAGCAAACTAGCTTATTGAGAAGCCTTTAGCATTTTGAAGTAGCTTAACATTTTGTAACTGTTTCTGTTCCTATAGGATTTATGGAAACAGTCGATTGCAAAACAACCAATGACACAAGTCTTAAATGTCTCCCACATCGTCTGCGTCATTGCCGGAGGAGAGATATAGATTGTTACAAAAAGGATTGTCTTTTGTTAGTAAAGAAGAAGGAGTTAAAAGGACGATAGAAGAATATTTTGAAGCAGTTACATGATGAAAACAACAGAAGGTGTATGACATTGTGAATAAGTTTCGTAGCCAGAAAATGTCAACAACAAGGTTTGTGTGTGTGTGTGTGTGTGTGTACGTGCGTGCATGCGTGTGTGGTGTGGCATGTGCATGGTAGAGAGTGTTATTGTTTTATGTAAGTACTGTATGTGTATAACAGTAGCAGCAGGAGTGAAGTACAGGTACCAGTAAATGTTAAGATAAATTCTGCCACCATAAATTTTCTGTGAAACTTAAACCCACAATCGAATTTAATTGTTATTGGTATAAAATTAATCCACAGTATAAATACATGTATAGCTGAATTATTTCCATCTATTTTTTTGGAAAAGGCCCTACTCTAAGAAGTACTGGGCCTTTGAAATTTGATTGTGGTTGTATGTAGCTGATAAGGAACAGTATTACAAGGTAATGCATATTTTACTCATCATGTCATAAGAACTAAATTATATAGATGGGTTTTTCCTGCAATAAATGCGGGAGGGTCAAACTTGGCTGTAAAAATCTGTTTGTAGTGGTACAAATCCTTACCATACCTTTACAACAATCCATATAACTGAATGCCAGTTACGTATCTCCATAACAACCTTTGACCAATTTTTCATCAACGACAAATCATGTATTTTGTCATCACTTGTTTTGGTCACAGTACTGAGTGATAAACCGACACCCACCGGCCTGAAAATACCATGCATATCATGTTTAGTAAACCCTCAACATGTTAACATATGCCAAAGTTGTTAAGTTTCATGACATGCTGGTGTACTGATGACTGATGACATAGTCCATACTGTTACATCTGACTTTTTGGTCATGCCATTTCTTTATTGCAAACTGAGTTATTATGAGATGTTACTAGTTGGTTGTGCATAGTTGATGACAAACATTGGACATTCAAGTAGAGATTCTCTGGAGTCAACCAAGTTTCCTTGAACAACTTAAGAGAACCATCTGGTATGTGTCCAAACACAAGTTCAAAGGAACTAAAACCAAGAGATTCCTTGATAGACTCTCTCTTAGAAAATATCAAAAAACGGAATACCCTCATTTCTCCTGGAAACCAACACTAGCAATAGCTCTATTTGGTTACTAGCACTGGTACCTGTCCTATCCTGCAAATAATTTGTTACTGCATACTAAATACTGACGAGCTTTGCCTTGTTACGTTAGTTTTACGTGCAGGTGGGCAGCCAGACCACACAGTCACAATAAATCCTTTCATTTCTTAGCTTTGGAGCAGCTCACAGGTATTTTTTGTAAGAACACCTATCACCTACGTAAGAACTAAAGAAGCTTCTAAAAGTTGCCATTTGTCATATACGGTACACTGGCATGAATTTATTTTATAGTTATCCTAAATTTTTGTGAATCCGTTTGTATATGTGAAATATAAATTTTACTAGTTCTTTTCAATCATCAAACTTCATTTTGTTCATTATGATAAAATTATAGAAATGTAAGCAACTGACAAAGTGTTCATATCCGTACTAAGCTAAATTATGAATGAATCTGGACACATTTCTTAACTTGTATATAGTAGATAGTTATGAGTGACCAACAGGAGTGGGAAGATTACACCTACTAACCTTAAAATATGGGTTAATATGTATCTCATCGATATTATACACATCCATGTGTATACGTTTTGTCCTGGACATAAAATTGGAACCATTTTATGGTTGGAACTCCCACCAAGGTGAAAAGCTCAATCAATCTTTGGTGTTTCTAAGTAGTTGCTTCTGGAAAACATGTAGAGATATACACAATAGTTAGCAGATGCTGGTTCCCATCATTTGTAGACTTTTATGGGTCTGTTCATTGTCAACTGATAAAACTATTGAGCTATTTGGCAATTTGTATGCCAGTATTTCAATGAAAATGGCTCCACGTTAATTTATAGTATTGACATTGCACACCATAAAAGTACAAATTATAGAATAACAAGTACACAAAATAATTTGGAATTTTCAACTAGAGTAGGGATCGTAGCACATTGATAAAAAGTACTGAAACAAGCTGGAGTAGTGCACAATATTGTAATACAATAAGAAGTGTTTTATCCCTACTGTGCTCAAGATACCACAACGGAAATGCACAGTGGGGATTTACACTTCTTACTGTTTTACTGTGATTTAGTATCATGGACTACTCCAACTTGTTTCAGTACTTACTGTCAATGTGCTATGGTCCCTACTCTAGTTGAAATTTCCACATTTTTTGTGTGTTTGTTTGTTAACTTTTTTTGTAAATAATTATTATGACTAGTGAACCCACGCATACTGCATCTGAAATGGCGCCACGTGTCCCAGCTATATCAATTATCATCTCCCAAAGTGAACTATCTATTACGCTTTGTTGTCAGCTATGTTCAACCTGTTACACAGCATTTCGAACCAGCTACTGTTTAAAAAGCACCTCTGCAATCCCCACATACTGAAAGAAATGGTGTCGCGTGCCCCAGTTAAATCGATTATCGTTTGAAAAGTGAAATATTCATCACGCTTTGTTGTTGGCTATGTTCAACCTGTTACACAGCAGTATGAATCAAGAACTGTTCAAAAAGCACTTCTGCAATCAAAGTAGCCACTATGAATTATACGTGTACGAAAGGAAGCCATCACATGCTACCGCCAAATCAATACTTTTCACTGTCAGCAAAGGTAAATGGGACACAAAGGAGGGCACTGGTAAGTTCATGAAGAATTCATTGTACCTACTGCGGTATGCCAAAAGGCACCTGTCGGGCTGAAGCGACATTGAACAGTGAAAAATCAAGCCCGTAGTGCTAGCTGTTATCGAGTTATGCTTGTCTGAAGGCATCAGTCAGTCAGTCAGTCAGTCACTAGAAAATCCTGTTGAATAATTTTTTTTAAATTTCGTAGCAACATGTTGAAAGTGTTTCGGGTTGATCTGAAAGCTTGTTTGGGTTTAGTTTCAGCTAACCAAGCCTCATCCTCGTCAGGGAAGATTGAGGATAGTTATTGGGTGATGGTATGTCATGGGCCATGTCTACTCCTTTGTGGTCCCTACTATACAGTAATATCGTACTGTATGATTTTGAGTAGGTGGCTTACTGTGATTCAAAGGTCTCCAATAATTTATGACCTTTTACAAAATAATAGTGAAATTTTATGAATAATGTTAAGATTTACATACATATTTAAAGTAGCATGTTCCAAGTTTTGATTGTGGGTTTCATTTTTTGATGGCAACTGTATGTTGTTCTATCAGAGAGAGCATTTGTATGTTGTACTGACTTATATAGTGTCATAACCAAAACCCACAATCAGTTGTAGAATGTACAGGTATATAAAAACTCAGTAATCTTAACAAAGGCAGATGTACTTGTACACATTGTTCTATAATATAATTTTTGGCAAGACTTTTTGTTGTAAGCATCAAGTCTTGATCCCATTACAAAGGCTACAGCTGCTGATATCTGAAATGTGCTTCCAGCTGACTTGACTTCAGCAAGGAGAGGCTTCAGGACGGCACAATTTTTTTTAAAGACCTTGCAGTGTTTTGTATTTAATTGACTTTTTATGAGTATAAATGTTGTGACTTTCATTACAGTAAATAAAAACATTGACTTACATCAAAGATGGTTCCCTACAGTATTGATAACTTAATAATGTAAATCAGTAAAGGATGACTATAGCTACTATTGACATGTTGTATATGACTACAGTAGGAAGTTTACGTCAACTAGTATAGCTTACAGGTGTTGATGACCTCCCCTTTTATTACAATTCCTACTGAAGTGTCATAAGAATTTATCTTATCAGAGTATACCTACCTTTCTTCAAGTTTTGATTGTTGGTATCATTTTTTTTTTGTTTTTTTTTTTAGTGGACATCTTTCATACTATTAATCCAAAGAAAGGGTACACAAAGGCTTATAGCCTGTACAAGGTGGTCCCCATAACACATACACAGCACAAAAAGCAATACAGAAACATTGACTAGCTACGAGCAAACAATGAGCAAACAAAACAACTATACAAAAGTAACAATACGTGAGAGGAATCAGTTAAACAAGTAACATCGGAGCCGTGATCTAAATAAGTGTGATGGTAAGGGCAAAATTTCATATGGGATTGAGTTCCAAACAAATGGTGTGTTCACGTAGAAGGAATATCTGAATACGTTGATGGAAGATGATCGAGTCTGTAAAGTCAGTGGATGAGATCGTGTAGTGTTAGTGTTAAGATTAAAGTGGTGACAGGCATTGATTGGAGTTTGTTTATGCATAATGGAGTGCACCATTATGGCACTCTGGTATTGTCGTTGCGATGCCAGCGTAAGCCACTTCAGTTCCTTCAGTGTTCTTATTCCACCTGTACAAAGTGGAGTCATATCTACTCTTAATCCATCAAGCAGCTCTACGCTGAACATACTCTAACAAATTATATTCTTGGTGGTATGGGGGGACCACAGTGCAGCTATATTCCAGACAGGGTACCACTAAAGCCTGTAAAATCAAGAAAAATTGTTAGTTCATTATTGGCTGTATCGAGAAATATTATTTTTATTATTCACTGAACAGATTGGAAGCTACCTTCCACAAGACATACCAATAACACTATAATAGTTCCACTCCACTATGGCAAGTATTTCACTACAAGGAGTGTTGTATTGGGCTCAGGTTTTGTTTAATGTCATGTAACTGTGCTAGGTTGGATCCAACAGAGCTGCTATAACACCTAACAATGTAGTAGCTATCTGCTTGTGATGGTGAATTCAGGCTCTTCCTCTAACATTTGTTTCATTTTTCGCTACACTGTTTTAAACCTGTCATAATACAGATGCGTAGGTTTTCTGTGGTGGTATTAAATTATAGTTAGTAACCTGTTCTAGCCTGTGGTTGTTTACTACATTTACCAAACAGTAATTCGCAAACCAGCCCTTAATATTACATCACTTAATTTTTGGATAAGACAAGTGTCATTTTAGCATTGATATAGCACTATTTTAAAATGATACACCAATTTCATGGTGTGACATTGACATCGTCAACTTGAACGGTGAATCTCAACACAGTTTGATACTTTCTTTTGCTTTCTTCACTAGCTTTTCCTAGGAGAAATTGTCTATTGCACTGATTGATTTTCTGGTGTGTCCATATAAACATTTGGGAACTTTTGCATCTCCAGATTTGTCTGACTTTTTAAATACATCTTTGGTTAAGAATCAAACAGTACGGTAGCACTGTTTAGGTAAGAATTGGTCCTTCAGTGACAAGAGAACACCTAAAATTCTTCCTTTAAAAATCATCCTAGCCTTCTTACGTTACAAAAATCACCTTTACAAAGAGATAAAGTGTAATATGTTTATTTTTGTATAGTATTTATTGTTATAACCAAAACCCACAATCAATTGTGGAATGTACGTTTATATAAAGAACTCCAAAATCTTAAACAGTTTGTGTGTCAACCGTTCTTGACATTAACGTAAATAATAATTTTTGGCAAGATTTTTTGCTGTAAGCATCAAGTCTTGATCTCATTGCAAAGTTGATTCACATCAAAGATGGTTCCCTACAGTATGGACAACTTGATAATATAAATCATTAAAGGATGACTACAGCTACTAGTGATGTGTCGTATATGACTACAGTAGGAAGTATATGTCAACTAGTATAGTTAACAGATGTTGATAACTCCCCTTGTTTCATTTGTATGATCTCTGCTGTCACAGTGTTTTATCTTCTGAATGTATCCTGCTTTTCAGATATATTTTCAGCTTTCGATTGTGGGTATCATATTTTAAATTGAAATCTTCCATGCTGTAAAATCAAGAAAATTTGTTTGTCATTGGTAAAGGTAGTTTGCAATTTGTTCAGTGAGAGCTTAATGAAAAGAATTAATTTTTTTTTTAATTGATACAGCCAATCACGATCCACACTAGACTACTACGGCAAGCATCTCACTACAAGGAGTGTGGTATCATCAACTTGGCCTCAGGTTTTGGTCATGTCAGGTCAGTATGCTAGACTGGATCCAACAGAGCTACTATAGCACCTTACAAAAAGAAAGCATGCGAATGGTTAGCGTTAAATAGAATTTGAGTATTAAATAGTAAATGATTTTGAGTATGGTTATAGGCAATCCCCAGATAAATTTTACCTCATTGCAATGGTTGGTGATGGTGTACAAGCTTGTCAAAATGATTTTTTATATGTGCGCCCTAATTTTTTTTTGTTCTGTGCCAGCTTTTATACCTTCCCATATGTAGTAGCAATAGAGGCTTCTTGTAGGAATATTAAACTATAGTATTGTGAAGCATTCACTGTTGTGGATAGTTGGTTTAATATCATTTGCAATACTAAAACGGCATTATCACTCAGTTCTACTCAAAGTAAACTCTGCATTACCACTGTCTAATCATAGTTAAGAATTTTACCACTTATCTGACCCATAGAAGTTACTTTTACTGTAGTCAGTTGTGAGGCTATTGTATTCTCATTACTAAATCCACAATCAGTTATGGAATGTACATGTATACAGTATGTGATCCGATAAGCAAAAGCCTGTCATTTCCAGACTTTCCTTAAATTCCATTTTATTGCTTCTCTATTATCTATATCAATACAGTATTAAAGCAGTGGACAGCCAAAGTTTCAGCCTTTTGTCATGAATAGTCTTGGAATTATAGTGCTAGACAGTTGAAACAGGAATAAATTTGATTTATGTAGCAACAATACAGGTAATAAATATCCAGTGTTGGGCAAGTTACTTTGTAAAAGTAACTAGTTACATATTACTTGCAACTGAACTATTTAGTTACAGTTACATATTACCCATAAAATAAAGTAACTATAATAATATTACATATTATATTACTTTGTGTCCACAGCTTTAAGCTGTCACGTGTGAAACTATCACTTTATCATGTGACATGAATGCGTTGTTGGACATTGTGCAAATCTTGGTTGTAAGTAAGAAGCTGGTGAATAAGCTTCATTCAGTAGGCTTCGTTACTTCATTGTGGCTAGGCATTACTCAGAGGATAACTAACGAGATAATAAGTAACTTCGTTACTTGTAGCAATAATATTATGTAATATTAGACTCGTTACAGTAACTACATTACTTAGGTAACGTGTTACATTAGTAAGTAAAGTAACTTGAGTTATATTACCCGTTTTTATAGTGTACTTCGTTATATTACTTAGTTACCACAAAAGTAATAATATTACATAACGCGTTACTCCCAACACTGTAAATATCAAGCACCTATTCAATTAATCATAACTCACTACTGAAACATGCTAAGAAGAAATAAGACAGGGTTTGGCTGAGTCTGTTCCCCGTGAACTAGCAAATGGATTAAGGTACGTATAGTGTACTTCTCCATGCATACAACGGAGAAAGCCATTCCAATGATGAAATGACGACAAATTTTATTTCTAAAATGTTGTAATCAAGCACCCATAACTCACGCACCTTTTGTTGTATGAACACGGAACAAATGTTTTGTAAACTTTCCATGAAAAGGGGATCTAATGGTGTATAACTTACGTATATTGAATTTCAGTGCATACCAATGGATTTAAAATGTGCATAATTTTTTATTTAGCACGTGTATTTTTACCCAATTTATTTCAACATTTTTTATTGCAAAATCGAATTTTGTAAAAATGGCCAGTTTTTTCTCAGAAGGTCACATACGTATATGTAAGGACCTGAGCAATTGCATTCTTTATGTACATATCATAGCTTCATAGCTTTTGGGAAAGACTATTTGTTGTAAGTGTCAAGTCTTTGATCTTATTACAAAGTTGAATCTTAACAAAACCTGATGTCTGGACAAGTTCATTGTGAGATGGCTATAGCTACTATTGATAGAATGTGTATGGCTGAATTATTGATAAAGTGTTCACTACGATAGCTATGGGCATAGAAAAACCCCAGGTATAAAATACCTCAATTCTGAAGGACACCAATATTGGTGGCTCTTTTAAAAATGGACGTTATTATGTTATTGTCCAGCAATCTCATCGTGCTGCCACAGAACTGTGGTCTGCATGCTTTCATGAGTTTATCTATTCCAGCACTGTCTAACACTGTCCTCATTGCCATTACCGATCACTCTCTTGTTATTGTTAGGAAATGATCTCTTGAGTACCAATTGAATGGGCCTTTTCTCTGAGCCTTACTGAACCATATACACCAAGATAACTGACACAGGAAGTAAGACACCATCTGTCCTCTCTAAATATACTGTCACTCCCTTATGGACAGGTCTATTTTAGATACCTTAATTTAGCATCCAGAAACTATGGGGTTTTGTGCTGTCTACTTGAACATCACCATAGACTTGTGTACTGAGGCGTCATATCCCTTTTCTGACGGAACACTACTTCACCTGAACGAAGAAATCAAAACAAAAAAATATACACAACACTGCCCACAGAATCACTGCTTTATTCCAGTTAGTCTCCGATTTCCAGAATTGCTTCAACACTAATGGGTAGCCTCATTCGGTTCTGTCCTGTGGCTCTCTGTTGCTTCAACCCCTTTATAATAAACTCTAATTGTGGCATAGCTAAGACATTTGGATCCCCCAGTCCCAAAATTATCTTCTGACATTGGGAATGAAAGTAAGTTAATTTGCCACAGAACACTGCATAGCGCTTGCTCCCTGATTTGTATGACATCTGGGTGGATTTTGCTATGCCTGTTGAAAACAACTGAACAGTCAGGGCCAAGATACCAATTTCCAATCTGGACGCTCTTTATCAATGACCTCAGAAATACTTCTGGAATGGTATCCTTGATGGCTTGAGCCTCCGGTATCTGTGACAAAAGAATAGCCACTTATTATGTGAAATTGGATCTGCCAGCCTGTTCTCCTCCCCAGGTACGTACATATATGTACTACCTGCATGCATATGTTGAATTGAGCATAAATGAAGAATAAGCATCGTAACAGGTACATGATTTTTTTCTGCTTTGCTATATAGCCTAAGTTAATAAGTATAACAACATCTTTGTTATCATAATGGACTGACACTGTGGAGAACCACTATTGGGGCCCCCAGATCGCACATCCTATTACCACTGGCAAGAATTCTTTCAGGGTAATCCCATTCTCATTAGATTCCTGGGAACTGTTGCTATAGACCTGCGACCATCTGGCAGCATTTACCCCATATTGCTACACAGCCAAAACTGCCTGACGTGATCCACTTGCTGTGGGCCATACTCACAAAGTATCAAGACCCCATTCCATGCCTGTAGAAAGTTGGCCCACCACATCAAGTCCGACTGTACCATTACATTAAACTAAATGAGGTGACATACGTAGCTGAGCTGTCTCTACTAGCTTCTAGTACAGGTACCGCAAAAATGTTTTTCACATGTGCGATAACTTGATCTTTTGAGCATGAATTCCTTTGTATCCAAGTCTTCATTAAGCTCTGCAGCTCTGTCAATTTAGCCTGAGGTAACCGCACCTCCACTGCTATTGAGTTTAGCTCGAAACCCTGAAAACTGAGGCATGATGATGGACCCTCCAGTTTGTTATCGCTATTGGTATCCTAGCAAGCCATCATTCTTGTGGATGGATTGGTAGTATTTTGTAAGTATGTTTTACATGTTGTACATCTATCTTAGCCATCCAAGTACTGTAACACAATCTAACTACTTCTCTCACTGCATTGTCCACTTTGACATACTGAATTGAACACAAGTCTGTTCTGATACCATCGTTTTCGCTGTCCCCTTCTGGAAAGGACAGTTGGACAATGAGCTACCATTTACCCAGTGTTCCCTACAGAATTACTCCAAACTGACTAATGCGGATTGTGTTTGGAGAAGCCATATCCTGGTGGAGTGGACTCACTACCCTGCCAGCTGAGCACTCTGTAAACAGGTAGTCTGACACAACCATTGGGTTTGGGTTTGTTTTTGTCTGCTAACGTGCAGTTAGTTGTGATGGGAATTCCTTGTGTATGCCTCTCACCACATAGTCCTTGAGCTGGTGGTCCAGATGGTTAGCCAGGGCTTGCTCCCATGCTTTCCACCTCAGGGAGGTGATAGCTCCATCTATCCATGGCAAGGTAGGGCTTTGGTTCTACAAGCATCCAATTGCTGGAGATCGTCCATGTACAGGTAATCTTCTGCAAAGGAAGGACCACCATAACTACTGTCACAAAATAACCTTTGTACCTGTGGCTTCTCCTATTTACACTTGTAGTTTTTTTTGTTTGTTTTGTTTTATTATTTTTTTGTTGTTTTTCAAATTCTTTTTTAATCAGGCTGCTAGTTAGCTACCACTCAACCATGACCTTTATGCCTCTGGTGCCTGACGACACTGACTGACGGAGTGACTGTATCCATACCTGTGATTGCGTCATGACTGTTGTAGTCTTACGATACAAAGTCCTGTGCTTCGAACTACCAATACCGAGGTGACCCTTAAATATACTCATAATGTTGAATAGCAAATCTTATACAATAGATGAATTTCATAGCTAGTAATTTTAAATCATTTCCCCTAGCAACCTGAATGTCAAAAGTAAACATCTCCAATTTTTAAAAAGGTAGCATATATAGGTCATGAGATATGACATTTTAAAGTTTGCAGTTTTCCCATACTTTATCTATGGGAGAGGGTAACAATTGCCCCTTATGGGCAATTACTTGGATAATGTATGGGAAAACCACAAATTTCAAAATGTCATCTCATGATCTACATACTCCTTTATGTTAAAATTCGGAAAGGTTAATTGTGAGATTCACAGCTACATATAATGTTAAATTGAGAAATTACATTAATACAATTTGTTGTTTTCCCACACATTTTTTATGTGATGGGGCAACTGTTGCCCCCTCTCATAGACAATGTATGGAAAAATGGCAAACTTTAAAATGTTATATCTCATGACCTATATAAGATATCCTTTTAAAATTTTTTAGATGTTACTATAGACATTTACCCTACAAATATTGTAAAATTCAGGTTGCTAGGGGAAACTTTAGTTATTATGAAATTCATCCATTGTCCTATACCTATTACCCCTAGGTAATCGACAACAAAGAAAAATGAAGGAAATTAGTTTAAGCCTAAATCAATGTATCGGTTGTTCTGTGAACTAAATGAGGCCTTGCCAACCTTGTCCTCTGCCCCTTGTACCAAGCCCACGTGATCCTTGAGTCCATTGACATGCCATAACTTGGGTGATTACCTCTGCATTGCTCACTTACATGGATATGACAGCACTGTGGGAATCTACATCTGCTGGTTCATGCCTTACAAACTTCTCCTGATTCTGGTTAATACGTAATTGTCACTATTCTGGTCTGCAAAATTCCTATCCTCCTTAAGGATATTCTGCCTGTGTCTGCCTCCTTTCCTTCAGAGGATGCACTCACTGGTCTTATGCAGAAGAGCATGCACAGATCACATCAAAGTCCTGCTTGGGATTCCCCTGAGTAGCATGCATGATGTAGGGTACCATTTATCTCCAACCTTTGCCAATTGCCAGACACTGCTGCTTGTCTGCGGAAGGTCACATCATAGCATACCCACACCCTTCCTTGAAACTGTTGACTTGACCAAACAATGTCCTGCATATATGCCATTAGTTCAGGGATACGTTCAAGGTAATGTGGGCCCAGCACTGACACATATGTATGTTCCAAAACACTATCACATCAGTATATGAGTGACTGTATACTTTTGTCGGGTAGATTTCCCTCTTTGCTAAATAGCTGTACTTCCAGTAGGAGGTCGGCTATGTCAATAAACTCCAAGCGTCGGATATGTTCAGCTCACTTGGTTGAGACTTGTGTCATTCCCACCTTCTGCTGCTGTTAGATTTTCCTTTCCTGGGTTCTGGCGACAACCCCCTGTAAGGGCTGTTCTGAGTTCCAACATGGGCCCGGTAGTCAATTTTACAAAACCATTGTCATGGTCAATCACTACTATTTATTCCAGCTGGTACCAGTGGAATCACCTGCATCACTGGTGTTGGTAGGATCCCCCTAATAGATGTTTGGATGAACAAAGCATGCCTTAGTTTTTTTCTACCTCCTTCATAGGCGAACTTAGGAGCCCAGGAACCCTACTAATGCCATTTATATGGAACATTGGATTGTTACCTAAAAACTGGAGGGTCCATTGGCTCAACGTATTATTTTTTGCTTCCTTATTGCGATTTTGACAATTGTGTCCTAGCCGCCAGCCATGACCTGTTTTCATCTTTGTCTTCGTCAACTTTGTCATCTCTAAAGGAAAAAGTGGCACCCTCTTTTTTGGCTGGGGCAACGATTTACTTGATGTGTTGGTTGACATGTACGCAATGGTCATTGGTGGGTTTTTCTGTGTTTGATCTGCCCTCAGTAAGTTTTTCTTGACAGTTTTCTTGATGGTCATCTCAAGCCATTCAGGCACGGCTCCCCGTGCTGTTGTCTGGCTGTTGGTTCTGCTGTATAGAGGGTTTATACAGACTTTAATGGCTAGCCACAGTAATTAAATTCATGCTTATTTTATCTCAAATGTTTTCATGTGTGTAGCTATTGTGCCACCATTAAGCAAAAAGAACTGAGAAGGGGTGCAGTAAGTGCCCTTCATCGCACAGTGCACATCCCCACTTTTCTATAATGCAAGTAAGTTCCTCGAGATACAACTGCTTGCATTTTTTCTTCCAATGCATTTCTAGTAATTGAAATAAAAATTTATTTTGCAGATAGCTGAAATTTGTGTTGTGCTAATTTGATTCATGATAAATTATAATAGACACGGTACAGTATTTTCACATTACCGTACTACACATTTGCTCATTATCTGAGCACACGCGTCATTCTTGAAATGTACCACCCAGAATCGGTCAGTTAACCTGTGTCTATGCCTTGTTATTGTTTTCATAACCAAAACCCACAATCTGTTGTAGAATGTACATGTATATAAGGAACTTAAGAAATCTTAGCAAATGTTCAAATTTCATGTGTTGGTATTGTATATTCCTTCTTATATAATTTTTGGAAAAGACTTTTTGCTGTAAGCACCAAGTCTTTGATCTCATTACAAAGTTGGTTCACATCAAAGATGGTTCCCTACAGTGTGGACAACTTGATAATGTAAATCATTAAAGGATGACTATAGCTACTATTGACATGTTGTATATGACTACAGTAGGAAGTATATGTCAACTAGTACAACTAACAGGTGTTGATGACCTCTCTTGTTTCATTGTTGTTTATTTTATGATCCCTACTAAAGTGTCATAGAGTTTATCTTCTGAGAGCATCTCTACTTTTCAGATCCATTCTCAAACTTTTGATTTTGGGTATCATTTTTAAAATCTTTCATATTGCATCAGCACTTTTCTTGAACTGCATATGAAATTATTTAAAGCACTTGCACTGTTGTAAAAGGTACGTTTACTGGATACCTGGTAGATACCTGTGGGTATATGTGATGTGCTGAGCGAAAACCGGCTGTTTTAGCAAAGTTCAATTTTGCCGTAAAGCTATTGAAATACACTAGGTAAAAATACGTGGGCTACATAAAAAAAATTACTCAAGCTGTAATTACATTTGTACTCACTGAAATTAAGCAATTAGCTCAAATCAATAAAACCTATATACCACTGGAATCGCCTGTGCATGGAGAGTAAGAAAATCTTTGTTTCGTGTTCGAAGGATACATGAGTTATCAACGTTTATTTACTAAGTGGAAAAGCAACATTCACTGTCATCATTTCTTTGTTGGAATGGCCTTCTCCTTTATCAACATGGAGGAGTACAGGAAAAGCACTATACCTTGATTGATTTGCCAGTTCGTGGTGCACAGATTGAGCCATGTTCCATCTTTGTAGCTTGTTTCGGTTGTAAGTTATGATCAATTATCTAAGTGCCTGTAATTTATTTCCCATATTGTTGCTGTACAAATTGATTTTATCACTGTTCTAAAGTCAAACGCTATAACTCCAAGACCATTCATCATAAAAGGCTGAAACTTTGGCTGTCCATTGTTTTATTACTATACATTACAGAGGTGCAATAAAATGGAATTCGTAGAATGTGTGAAAGTAGCCGGGTTTTGCTCAGCCAGTCACCTATAGGCTAGTGGTTAGTCTGAATGTACTTAGCTACGTAATTGGGGGTTTTGATTTAGCTATACTCCAATAAGTACTTATTAATAGGTGAAGGTTTTGTATTTATAGTACAGTTTTGCTTTGAATTATAGCTAGTTTCATATGCCTGGTTCTATTTAATGGTCATGACCGAGTACATAAAGAGTGAGCTAAATCATGGAAGTAGAAAATGTCACTTTTGAACTTGACTCTTGTATAGTGTTGTATCTGGTTGGGTGTTGTTACAGTATGTGACCAGGTGGAAAGTTGCTGAACAGTGGTACTGCTGCATATAGTGGAATATGATTGTACTTTTGCTGTTAATTGTTCCTTTGCTTTTGAAGTATCTCAGTTTTGGTTTAGTCATATATACTGTAGCTTGTATAGTATAGTGTATATCTTTATGTACTTGTTTACATGGATGCATGATCTTTCAAAAAGGACACCTACATTTTGCAAAGTATATACACAGAAGCTTGTTTGTAATAAAGGCCTCCAAACAGTGTATGGCCTTTTTCCAAAAAATAATAAAGAAACGAATGAATGAATTAATATGGTGAAGCAGGATAATGTTGTGTGTATAGAGGTAGTTTGTACTACTGATTGTGGGTTTTGGTTTTTAAGGGCCTAGTTATTGATAGTCATTCATGGAGGAAGTCTATTGAGTTACCAGTATATCCTGTGCAAATGAACTGCATTCTTTGATCAAATTTATACATCTTCTGGTGACAAGAGGTGTTGATTGATGTTGCTAAGGTTGAACTTTGGGACAGTGTTTTCAAGTTGAACGGTATATGCTTGATGAGTGTGTGCTAGTTAGACTATAATGTCGTTGTTTTAGAAAATGCCTTGCTCCTTAAATTGCACTCTGAGTCAACAGTATATATAGTGGCAATACAATATGACAAGAAATCTTGATGGAAGGAAAATTTGACGAATCCATGCACTTTACACACACTTAGACAAATTTAATGCTAATGAAAATCACAAAATGATACATTAAAACAGGAACTAATCTACTTCAGAAGAATTTGGGAGTTAACCATATCAGTGGGGTCATGTACAAATCTGCTAAAAGACATTTTAAATTGTAAATCATACTACAGTGGAACCTCTCTTAACAACTAAGGACACAATAGAAAAAACCTCCATAATAAGGACAAAAATTTTGGTCCCAACAGGTCTAGTTAATACATTTTTTACCTCTGAAAGAGGAAAACCTCTATATTACAGCAAAAAGTGGCGGTCCCAAAATGTCCGTAATAGAGGGGTTCCACTGTACATAGTGCTACATGTAACAGATTGAACATTTGCTAAGTTGGAAGGATTGTAATTAATTTAACTACATACCTGTATTTATCAAAAATAACTCCAATAATTTAGTGTGAATGACTTCTGCTCTGAATGTTTTCTGCTATTGGTATTTAAGTTTAAGTTTTAGAGCAATAAGTTAGGAAGCTGTAAAAACATATTCATGTGAAAGTTGCGAGTGGTATTTATGTACGGTCACAATGTGATATTAAAAACTAAATCCCACAATCAATCGGTACTTGTAGTAATATAAATTGTCACTGTTGAAGTGTTAATGTACCAGTTTACCAGTATCGTTTTATGTAATTTTTGGCAAGATTCTCTGCAAAATCAAAGGGAACTTGAAACAATATTCCTTTACTGTTTTACCAAGAATTGTTGCAGCTGCCGATTATTCATACCACTTAATAAATCAACTTGTTTGTCAAGGGTTTGTCCTCGCTTCCTAAATCAAGGCATATCTGACAATTAATATAAGCATTGTTAGAATTGTTATTTGTTACAAAATCCAGTGGTACATATGTAATAAAGAATCAAAATGGTCTTCTAAATCATTAAAACAATGTTCAGTGTTGATGAAGAAAACTTCTGCTATAGATTACTGTCCTTTTGCATGTTGGCATTCAGCCATAGAATGATTTTATATTTCGTATGTGATAAAATAACATAAAACAGATATCAATGACGGAAGTACAGCAATTTGAGGTTGTGCTATAAAAGGTTATATAGAAGTACTTGTTGATAACAATTAAAGGCTTTTAAATTCATAGGGTATAGTGATCTTTAATGGCAACATTGTGTAGGAGGGGAATGCCTATTATACAGTGCAGTACTGTATAACATGTGTCTCACTGTAAAACTGAATGCATAGTAGCAATACAAGAATTACCTATAATTCTTTTTTAGAAGAAGCACAATTAATATACTGTATTTCCCTGCCGTACTTTAAATAGTAGGTGTAGTTCAATGATTGATTTTGAAATAAGAAATTGAATCATATGTAATTTTTTGAGGCATCAGCTACTAGTAATTGAGTTTAAACAGTCACTTGATCAATCTTTTGAACTAAGATGGTAAACACCACGGAAGTGAACCAAATAAGAAGTTTTCTCAAAGGCCTCCAAAAAGTGTATGACCTTTTCCAAAAAAATCACTAATCACGAGTAGATAAGTCTAAAATGTCTGATCCATACAAATGAGAATGCGTTTTGGACATTTATAGAAGTACTTGTTTATTTTGATTGTGGGTTTCAATTTTTGAATCTTAATTGTTGTTGTTTTTTTAAAATTATTTTACTATTTCAGTAGCAGGGATGTGTATGAAGGTTGTACAATTGTGTCTATATACTTTCATAAGCAAAAAGATCATTGCTAACATGCAGCGTCTTCCCCCTAAAGAGCCTAAGAGTGGTACAACACCATTCTACTTTGCTTAGAATTACTTTGATGTGGTTAAGTAAAAATGATTTTGGTATCAGTAGCAAATGGACAGCTTTAACACAATACTTTACTTTTCTGCCTGCTAACATGTCCAATGTAGAATGCTAAATGATTATTGTTTAAAAGACTTGACAAGATTTTATCTGCTTTATTGAATATAAAATATAAAAGACTTTGGAGAGGAGACACCTTAACTGTCAAATTCTCAACAACCACTGGCTGAATTGCCATATCACTTCATACTAACCATCCAATACACAGTCCTTAGCAACCATACGTATATCCAAACAAGTATAAGGAATAAATATAGGTTATCGCACAAATCCTGGTATCTTTGCTATTTTAGAGATGTGATTATGTGCCATTCTGAAGGTCTCTAAAATAGCGAAGATACAGTGGATTTGGGCGATAACAAATTTAGACTATGGCTTGTATGGCTCTGGTCACTGCTGTAATGGCGGCTTCCTGATCGAATTAGTGCTAAAACAACTCACTGGTAGGCCTAGATGAATACGATCATCTTTATGATCCAGCGATGTTTTCTTTACATTCTAGTGATGATTTCTGAGGGCTGTTGTGACTGAAATCCAGCAAATCACGTGACAAAAAAAATTGTCACGGGTAATCTAACCAGTTTAGATACCTACCCCAGGTATCTATTGGATTGTAAATACCTCCTTAACAAATAAACTTCAAAGCATACTATGAGTGCCATAGTCTAATTAGAAATTTTAAGTTCAATTAGGGATCATAGAACACTAGTGGGCATTTAATTGATATATTAGTTTCATAATTACTGATTCCAATACAGATATTTGTTTAGTATTGGGTTACATCAAGGTTTTAATATAATAAATGTTTTTAAAAATATGCTAAAAGGTGGTTGTCACCGGATCTTCTTTCTTAGAGGTGTTCATCCCATGTGCCTGAATCACTTCAATTTTCGGTGATCAGACTATCAGTAAGTGTCCATGTAATCTATTTCTAGCCATAGGACAAACTGGTAGGATTAGTTTGGCTATAGTATGTACGCGTTGAGCTGAATCCTCAAAAACATTTAATAACTCATGGATCCAATTACACACGATCTTGAAATTTGGCTCATTTGTAGTACTGCTTGACCCACTAAAAATATTTCAAAATCTTTTTGTTCAAATGTCTGACATAATATTTACGGCCAATTAAAATTTTCACAATACATTTCCTATGTGGAAGCCATATAACTGTAGTATGTTCACGTTGAGCTGAATCCTCAAAAACATTTAATAACTCATGGATGCAATTACACACGATCCTGAAATTTGGCTCATTTGTAGTACTGCTTGACCCGCTAAAAATATTTCAAAATCTTTTTGTTCAAATGTTTGACATAATATTTATGGCTGATCAAAATTTTCACAATACATTTCCTATGGGGAAGCCATATAAGTACAGTGTCCATTACAGCCCTTTCCCAAACTTGTTATGGAGCCAAACTGTACGTATCTGTTGTTGACACCTTTGCTGTTGCAAATAATCATCTGGTTGGCTGAAATGTTAACTCTGTTGAGAAAAAATCCATTTTTAATTTTTAGCTGTTTTTCAGGATTCAGCTCAACGTGAATATACTATACAGTGTCCATTTCAGCTCTTTCCCAAACTTGTAATGGAGCCAAACCATAGTATCTGTTGTTGACACCTTTGCTGTTACCACTAATCATCTGGTTGGCTGAAATGTTATCTCTGTTGAGAAGAAATCCACTTTTAATTTTTAGCTGTTTTTCAGGATTCAACTCAACTTGTACATACTATAGTTTAAGCATTTTACAGTTTCACAAGCGTTGTCAGTCGTGCTGTCTGAGTGGGGTTGGTTTTGTGACATTCCTTACATAACTGTACTGCTTACCTGTATTGTATTTGCCCAAGTGTACTGTATTTTCCCAATTATTTGCATAGCTGTACTGTATTTGTTCAGTTAAATACAATAGCTAATTGTTACTGCTTGGACCATGCAGTACTTTGATCCTCCCTTGCAAAATACGATACCGTAGAGTCAGGTTGTTAAGCACATGCATCTGTTAAGCGCATATTATTTGTTAAACGCATACACATTTCTTGTAATTAACCATGGATGATAAGCGCACATGGGCAAATGCAATGATAAAGCTACACACAACAAGGAACGTCAAGAAAAGCTGAGAGTACTGAAAATTAATGTCTCCTCAAGCGCTTACGTCTCCCTTGAGGTCTCCCTTCGCTACGTATACAGCAAATCAGTCTTCTGGATAGTGATAATCTTGTTTAACACGAAGGATTTCACCCAGAAATAGAGTCAAATATTCTTACACACTGGCGTGGCTACTATTAACTACTCTCACAACGTGGTGATTCCGTGTTACACTCACCACATTTATTTATTAGGCGTATGCGCCTAACAGATAGTATGATTTTTACAAAAAGTTTTCTCCGAAAATTATAAGCGCATGCGTTTAACAACCCAACTTTACGGTATCTCATGACATTCAGTTTCTCAAGGTACATGAAATTTAGAGTTGCTATAGTGAGTGTATTTCTGTCCAAACTCAGACAAAAAAAAATCTATCTGGTGTGTTCTCTGAGGTTGTTTGTTTCAAGTACGGTTGAAACAAGCTATCACCATGTTAGCAAAACCTCTCATGTGAAGATAGTAATTTTGACCTGACATTTTTAGTTACATGCGTATATAGCAAAAGTTTTAATAATACAAGAATTGTGTCAATTGTCAACATGCCTACATATGTATTATTACACACAACAGACCAAAACCATTTAGCTTACAGGCAATGTTGGGACTGTTTTGTTCTTACAGGATTCGACTGTCAAACAACCGATGGTGGAGAAGATATTCAAGTCTCTGATGTCCCCCATCAGTACAGCAGAGGAGATGTCAATTATTACAAAGAGTATTATCTTTTATTGGCAGTCTACGAAAGAAGGAGGAATCCAAAGGAAGATTGAGGGATTTTGTGAAGTAGTTACATGATTAAGAACGGAAGGTGTACAACATTGTGAATTAGATTCATCACCGGAGATTGTCTGAACAACAAGGTGTGTGTGTGTTTGTGTGTATGTGTGTGGTGTCTGCGTGTGTGTATGTACAAGCATTTGTGTGTTGTGTCTTAATGTATGTATGCGTATGTATGCGTGAGCATTACATCATGGTCAGCCTCATTACATGAGTACAAACACAATAGTATATACTAGCAGTTGTAACATGGGCATGAGGGATTTGCCTTATATGTATGTCCAAAGCACAAGTGCTGCAGGCATACGTACTAGCAAGTTCCCATGTTACAGCTAATATGTAACACTTCTGTTGCAGGCAATTCGCCTGCAACCAAGTAAGTAATTGCCCGTCCAGTATGAGCATAACCACTGATTTCTTTTTATATGCGTGCCTGAAAGATTCGATTCTGGCTAGGCAGAACATGGCGTTGTAGCTATATTTGTTATAACGAATGAAGAATATCACAAAAAAAGTTGAGTTGGGCAAATTTTGGGGAATTTGCAAGCATTTTAATGCTATTGCATGGTTTAATCCATAAGCTAATAAGCCACAAGCAACATGGACAAACTTCCATAAGCTAATAAGCCACAAGCAACATGGACAAACTTTGTCATTGTCTCCAAGATTCTGTATGGCAACATTTCTGTTTCTGACAAGATAATGTTTCTGTTGGATTCTGATTACCTTTTGGAATAATATTATCATAACTAAAACCCACAATCAGTTGTAGAATGTACATGTATATAAGTACCTGAACAATCTTAAACAACATTTAACAATTGAATGTCACTAATGTTTTCACTAATAATTTTTGGAAAAGACTTTGCTGTAAGCATAATGTCTTTGATCTCATTAGTATTTCTGATCAAAGATGGTCCCCTGCATTGTGGACAACTTGATAATAGTGTACCACCATTATGGCACAGAAACAGTCCCAATCGACAGGCTGTGTGTAGCTGAAGTAATGATTGTCTAGTAGTATAGCTGTAGGTATAGACAACCCCCTTGTTGATCATTGCCTAATTGTAAAAATTCTAAATTTTCTTTGTAATCCTTGTTTTTCAAAGGCAACCAATATATTTGGTCCTTCTAAAAAAATGAACATTATCATATTATTTGTATAAAGAGTGGTCTCCAATGTAGTATTTTATTAGTTTACTTGAAACTTTTGATTGTGGCATTTAGTTTTTGAGAGTGCGTATGAGTGAATCTTTGCTTTGACCTAAATTTGAAGATCATTCTGTTGTAATGTAACTGTTTTAACCCTTAAAGGCACATACAAATTTGAGGAATACATCTTTGCACAAAACACAAAGCAGGCTTATATGGCCACATGATTTAACTATATGTCAACACAAAATGTATTCTTAGACTACTTGGAGAAGGCTAAATATAAATACTATTACACCAGATGATTGCTAGTTATGAAGTGATGAAAAATAGTGACAGGTTTTTCACAATATTTTATTCCAAGCCATGTTTGTCAGATTTGAATCACATGAGCTGTAGTTATCCCGTCTCAGGCTGTGTGACCGCAGTATACTTTGTACTTGTTTATTGCTTTTATTCTCTGTTAGCTACGTCTATTAGTGTGTACGTGTACGTGAGGGCTAAACCAAAATCATTTTAAGGTATAAAATCCTTTCTGTACCTTTTAAGAGTGATTTGATACTATTCAAAATGTCACCCAAGGATCACACATACAAATGGATTCACAAAAACTTAGGACAAAAGGAAAACAAATTCATGCCATGCAAAATAATGTCCGGACTTTTGGCCAATTACACCAGTTGTCAGACCATAATTGAATTTGTCTGGAAATAGTGTCCTATCAAAGTGTAACATAGTTTATATTTGGCTAGGAGGAAGGTCAGACATGATGGTATTGACATGTAATTAAGTTATTTGTTTTTGGTCTGTGGTGACCACAAAGGCATGCCCAAGACGTACTCTGAGGTTAACAGCTTACTATACTGTGCCAGCCTACTTGTCTCAGTCCTGTACTGTAGTAGTAAAATGTATTTACATATGGGTAGGTAAAAACAGTGGACCTGGGACTAGGGGACCCACGAGGATCCATGAAATTTTATACACGTCACAATATTCTATACTTGTACTAGGTACCTCTGCAAGTAGTTTTGCATGACCAATCCCCGTTACAGTGTCTCACACAATGTTTAAGGTGACGCTGAACCGATTAAGGGCAGCCGCACAAAGTTAATTGTAAAGCATATTGTGGTAATGCACAAACAAATGTGGATATTCATAGACCACAGCAAAGCGTCTTAGTGGACTAACAGAACAAGCTCTGTCAGACTGCCTAGCTACTGTTGTTGATACTACTATTGTTACATGTATATTCACGCTTTAAAACTATCAGCTTGTCACAACTCTGGTTAATTCACTGGCGAATGGCACCAGCTGCCATCACGTGATTACTGTTATACGGACCGCACCCTGATTAGCCACACCCTGATTAGCCACACCATCTCCTTTCTCGCTAAATAACTTCAAAATTATGCACCACAGACCATCAAAATTTGGTATAGGCATTGGGTAAGCGATATTCTACAATAGTATGCTTCGAATTTTCGCGATTCGGGTTTGATGCGAGTTGTTAGCCAATGTTGTAGCCCACAGGTGTGCATTTTCACTAGTTTCCATGCTGTTATCAGTGAAAAGGAAAGCGTAGAATTGTTCTACAAGGTGAGAAATGGTTGGAACTGAAGCGGCTTAGCGCTAGGTTGTTCATTGGTCAAGTTATTTTTAAAAATCAGGTTAAAACTTGATAGTTTTATAGGTGAAAAATGAAAGCATGTTATTTTATGAAACTTTGTATGTTAAACTAAAATATCATGGGTTATCACGACAGCTTTTAAGGCATAGATTACGTTGTACACTAGCAAAGTTTTGGGCCAGCCTAAAATAGCTCATTAAGTGCATGGGTTGAAACAAATTATTTTGATTTAATCGGTTCAGCACCACCTTAAACCAATTAGAAATTATAAGTGCCTCTGAGATAAAAGTGTCTGAAGCTGTCTGCACAATGAGCTTATAGTCTATATGTCAACTAACTACTAAAGTTTAGAAACGTAGTGCAATATTCAGGAGAAATAGCGATTACTAGCTAAGCAAGTATCAGTCCAGCAGCTCAACAACCAGACTTCATACATCATGGTGCATTTGCACAATGTTTCTAAACTTTAGTAGCTAGACAACATAGTAGACTAGTGTGCTCATAGTGCAGCACGAAAGTGGCCTATAAATTTATTTATTATTTATTTTTTATTATTACTGGGCAGGCAGCGTTTATCAAAGCAGAGAAAATAATGCAGCCAGCTTCAGACACTTGACGCTTATAATTTCTAATTGGTTTAAACATCGTGTAAGATACCGTGACAGGGAAAAGTGGATTGGCCATGCAAGACTACTAGACTACTTGCAGAGGTCCCTGGTATAGAACATTGTGAAATGTATAAAATTCCGTGAAAAGTTAGGTCCCCGGGTCCACTGTTTTTACCTACCCTTTATGTATAACCTGATTGCTATTAGTACTTTTACTTGTGGTATTCATGATCACCTGTACACCAGTTTATATTTTAAGCTGGAATGAACAAGATATCAGTGCATCTCTTATGTTCATACATTGTATTAGGGATAGAGCATGGCATCATAAGCAAGGTTTGAATATAAAAGCAAGTAGAAGGCCTTGACATCGACTCATTTCCTACAAAACCCCTTTTAACAGAATCAATTCCATAGAAGCTCTTTTTTGTGCACATGGCCAGTAGTTACCCTTTAGTGCCAGTGAGTGATTGAGTAGTAATCAGCTCTGTAATGCAAAGGTGGCCCCAATATTTTGCAGAAGCAAACATCTAAGTTAGTCAAAACACAGGAATGGAGACAAATGTTAAGAAGTCTGGTCAAATTGCTTGATGTCCATTCAACTTTCACAACATCCTGACAGTACGTCAGCGCATGTCTGAAAAGTTATTTTGCACACTGCAGTAAAGAGATTAGAACCGACAATCTTATTATTGCAAAGTTCTGTACTGTTCCACCAAGACTGTTTGCCCCAGAGGTGGCAGAGAAGGAAAGGGGGCAAGGGGGCTGTAGCCCCTGTAAAAAAAGATTATGGAGGGGCTTTGCCCCACCTAAAATTATCCATAGCTGTTATTGTGAGCCTATCTCAATAGCATTGATACTTAAATAGAGCAGTCAAGATCAGTCACAGTATTCTTTAGAGGAGCAGTGTAGCAAACTACATATGTACGTAGTTATAAATAAGGAGATATAGTTGGTGGAGGGCAGCTATTGTTAGCAGGTAGTTTTTTTTTGTTTTTTGTTTTTTTTGGTGTTTGACTTACAACTAGACCATGGCATCACCAAGCTAGACTCCCATCCCCCTTAAATAAGGATGTTCCCTGATTTTTCCTGTGGTTTTTCGTGCCTTTAAAAGCTGTTTTTTTTTAAGCTATGTAGTTTGATATGCAGTTAGCATAAACAATGCCAACAAGTTTTGCCTTACATTCAGTGTTCTGTATACGACAAGCGACAACTTTTAGAACTTTATTTAATGCATTTAATTCTTAAATGACAAGTGCTCTGTTTTACACAAAACACACATTGATACGTGGAGAGATAATCATTGGACATCAAAGGAATAATGATGTAATAAGTGATATCTAAAGTTTTATTCTAATGTTAAATGGTGAGGTCAAAACTTGCCATGTAAGCAACTTTCCAGTAAAACCCTTTTCACACCTAAAAGTTATAAAATGAGGTAGTTGCTTGTATCAACTTGCCACAATTCCCATCAGCTTTGCTATTAAATAGTCAATCTGCCCTCTGCCCATACACAACTCATGTGATTAAATCCACAATTGTGCAATTGAACACATGGAAAAATTGAAATGGGAGTCGCTCAGAAACAAATATCAGATGGTGAGTTGCCCAGAGAAGTTGCAATGTCCTCCAACTGAGTGGTAAAGTTACAGTAATCAGACACGTGTCACAAAACTGGAGGCCTTAGGAAAGCTGCATGATGTACATCTGGTTAAAAGTAGTGATTTGTACATGTATATAGATTCAAAGGCCTCCAGTAATTGTATGACCTTTTCCAAAAAATGGATTCAATAATGGGTTTTAGTTTTGTATGTAACCCAGTGTATCACAGTTGTTTATATAGTAGTACCTGTTACTTCCGATTGTGGGTTTGAGTTTTATAGTACCACAGAATAGTTTAAACTTGTAAAAAGATTGAAAAGTATTATTCTAAGGGTTACCACTTTGCCATGAGCATTCAAAGCACTGCTTGGAGTTTAACTCACAGATTGTCTGGGAAATATTATAGGGCTATACCGATAGCACATTTTACATCCTTTACTGATATCTGATATTTAATGTCTATTTCCAATACAGATTTTCTAATTTTCTAATGAACCCATGTAATTTACACAACCAATACTTTAAAGCTTGAACCGATATGCATTACAGCATAACAGAGTGTGTAGCATGATCATTATGGCTGTGTTAAATTACTACAATTATGTATTACGCTGTTCAACAATCTGAGCCTTTTATTCGTTGGTCCTTATCCTTTTATTCGCTGGTACTTATGACTGTTTACAAAAGGTTTTTAAAACTTGTCAGTGCTATTAAAGAACAAAAAACCCAAAAAAGTGATGCAAACAACCCTCAGAAAAAAGAAAATTCTTGAACCCAGGCCAACTCTTGTTAGGTGCTAGGTAAGAGTGGAACTTCAGAGTTTATCACTTGACAATCAGTGTTGGGAGTAACGCGTTACGTAATATTATTAATTTTGTATTAATTAAGTAATATAACGAAACATGCTATAAAAGCAGGTAATATAACTCAAGATACTTTACTTACAAATGTAACACGTTACTTAAGTAATATAGTTACTGTAACGAATCTAATATTATGTAATATTATTACTATAAGTAATGAAGTTACTAATCTCGTTAGTAATCCACTGAGTTACGCCTAGCCACAACGAAGTAATGAAGCCTACTGAATGAAGCTTATTCACCATGCAGCTTCTTACTTATAACCAAGATTTGCACATTGTCCAACAACACAATCATGTCACGTGATAAGGTGGTATTTTCATACGTGACAGCTTAAGGCTGTGGACACAAAGTAATATAATATATGTAATATTATTATAGTTACTTTATTTTATGGGTACCGTACGCAAGGAAATTTTGATGTCAAAAAAATTTGACGAATTTGACGAATCGGTTTAATTCGTCAAATTTAAATTCGTCAAATGTTTATAAGCGCCCTTAAAAGTACAGGTTTTGCCTACAATTTCTTGATTTTCATCAACATTTTATTCGTCAAATCTGCTGAAGTCTGAATTCATCAAATTTTTCTTACGTCAAAATTTCCTTGTGTACGGTAATATGTAACTGTAACTAAATAATTCAGTTGCAAGTAATATGTAACTAGTTACTTTTACAAAGTAACTTACCCAACACTGTTGACAATTACATCACTTTAGTCATTAAAGCACTTTTTATGGTACATATACTACTTGTAATAGTAGTACATGTGACTGGAGTGAAATATCTGTATTGTAGACTAGTAATAGATTGACACCAATACTCGTAATATTGGTGTCTGTAGAATCCTAGGAAATATATTGATATTGCTCGGACAATATCATGGGAACACTGTTTGTTCATGTGTTTATCAGCCAATCTCAAGCAGTCATTGTATAGTGATATGTACGTACATATATATCACATACTCACTCTGTTTTGCTTTGATGCCCAACCAGTTCCAAACTGTGATACACTTTGATTCATTATATTTAGAGACTTACAGCATTACATTGTGGATTCAGTGTTAGTTTCTTAGCCAGGTTCCCACAGATATTTTCTAAATGCTAGTTAAAGTACTGCTGCACGTACAATATGGAAATAAAAGCACGAGGGTGTGGGCTATATTAGGCTTGAGACCATGCCCTAGTGCTTTAATTGTCATATTGTACAAGCGTAGCAATGCTTTAACTGGTTTAGAGTGCTGTCTTGTCTTGCTTGGAGCATTCATTTCGTGAATTTGAACCGCATCGATTTTCAGCCATTAGACAATCGTATTTATTTTCCAATCAATGCGTAACTGTTCTTTATTTTCCATAACTGTACTTTATTGTGACGCAAATGGAAAATATAGCACACTTGAATGCGTTATGGAAAAAAAGCACTCTTTTCGCTTTGATCTCACCAATGCATAGCACTTTAAAGGCATGTAAAGGATTTGTGTGTTCATAAACTAAAATTTACTTTCACGACAGCTTTTGGTCCTCATCTTTTTGGTATGCAGTAAACCCTTAAGTATCATTTTAACCGTTACATCATGAATACGTAAAAATAATGATGCTGGTTATGTAGCCATAGAATAAACACTTTGAAAACTACATTTGCAACAATGTGTAGTTGCCGATATATTGGCTAATATGGTTTTAACAAAATTTGATCCAAAACAATAATGCATGTATGTAGCCTTAGTAATCATGAAACTGGACTAACGTCAACCTTGTGATGTGTTTATAAATAATTTAGTTACCTACATACTGTATAGTAAAAAACTTTGACGAATTTGGCAAATAGCGTTCAATTCGCCAAAGTTTTTTTCGCCAATTATTTTAGATTATCACACGAGCCATAGATAGTATATAAAAACTATCTATGCACGAGAACATTGAGTACAGTAACTAGAACTTGTCAGCTCGTACCACCACGCAATAAAGATCGAACTGACTTTGGAGATCTTCCTAGGAATTTGTCCCACTGTTGTCAGCACTCCTTGGGATAGCATTTCTAGTAACCGGCTTCCCGTTCGCACATCAGCTAGTTCATCGTCTCGCGATAGATTTGGCCCAAATACTTTGATATATGTGATAACCTCTGCTACTGGAGTTCACTGAAAAAGTAAATACGGTCGCTCCCTGCATCGCAGGAGATAGCGAAGCACGCCTTTGCTACCACGTCGTTAGATCAGTAGCTACAAAAGTACTGCTACAACAACAATGCTAGCTACCTATACACTTGCTACACTACTTAACTGATGAGTTGACACCTTGTCATTATCCTTACGTACCGTACAGTAAAATCTTTAGCAGTAAAAAACTTTGGCGAATAGTATTATTTCAATCAAAAATTTTTTCTCACCAGTTGAGAGGGGTTTCGTCACACTTTTTTACTGCCAAAGTTTTTTACTATACGGTAAGTTACTCAAAGGTCTCTGCTTGTGTGACCACACGAGGCCAAGGACTAAGGGTGCATATATCAACAAACCCCAACGCAGTTGTGTTATAAACAATATATGTCATTGTAGGCAAACTCACCTGATAATGAAAGAATTACGAAGCACTCACCCTGTTCGTTTATATATTAGTATCTGATAATTGATAGTTGTTTTAATAGCATGGGTTAACAGCTTTTAGAATGTTTTACACCCAATACCAGAAAAATTGCACTAAATTTTCAGTTTTAGTACTCATTAAGCCTACTAACTTGGCTATTGGGACAGTAAGTAAGTTAATACTATATCAAGTTAAGTAATTAGGACTATAAGTTACTCGACTATTTAAATCTAGTTGTCCTCTTTGCATTGTTCTGTGGTCTGCTCAATGGCTGACACATGGTGGGCACATCCACACAATGCTCAAATGATTGTTTTACTAATCATTTGTTGTCAACTAGTCAAAAAATAAGTTAGCAACTACACTGAGCCTAGCCTAACTTGTAAACCCAAACATACAATTTAATGAGTCAAAGCATAACTTGCATTGGTTGAACATCAAACTGATGAGTAAACCGCATTCCCATGATGTTGCCCTAGGGAATATGTGAGTTAAACCCTGAGTGTCACCTTTGAACGCTCACACTAAAGTGGTATATGATGAAATAAACTATTTTAAAGGCCTCCAGCAACCTGTACGACCTTTTCCAAAAAAAAAAAAAAAAAAGTTTGTGAATGAATAACTAATAGTAAAATCTTAATGATGAATTGGTTTTTAAAATAATACTATTAAATTTGATTGTGGGTTTTTGTTTGTTTTATAAATTTGGTCAAAGAAGAAATGAAGGTATAATTAATCATGTTTTATAGCATGCTCCTCTGTAGTCAGCACTGTAATTATGTACTGTACCATGAAAGCACCTAACTTCAAAGGCAATTTTCAGGGTACCATATCTTAAAACTCTGCCTGGCCATGGGCATCATATAGTACAGTATATACTGTATATTAGAGATGAAGAACTGGGCTATTCCAGTCAAAAATATCACCCTAAAACTAGCTTCAATTTCCCTTCATGACACTTGGCAGCATTGGTTAGGCACAACCAAGCACTAAAATGTCTTCAGACCAACCCCAAACCCTTCCAAAAAGTTTCCATGAATTTTTTTTTTTTTTAGATTGTAGTTAACAGAATTTTATGCTGACTGACTGGACTACTGTATAGCGGGTTTTTCTTGCAGACAAATTTACTTGCAAAAATAAAATTATGTGACACTTATTGACAAATTCGCGACATTAAATTCTTTGTACAAATTTATTACTCGTTGTAATAAGTGTTCACGTACGAGATGGAAAGCAGTGAAATTTTGTCATGTTAATATGTGTCTATGCTTGTATCCACGATGAATTGATGCAGGTGCCTGAAGTCCACCAAGAAAAGCGATGTTTAGTGAAGAAACACGTGTTGTGTATAAGATGAGCAACTGATCGAACCATTATAAACAATCAGAAAGTTGTTATGTACATTAACAAGTACCTCGTTTATCTCAAATGTTCCAACACAACAGTTTTACAGGTGCTAAAAACCTCGCAATAATCAAAAGCCTGTGTGATAAAATATTTTGCAAATTTTAATATTGCGAAGTGCCCAAAACGCGAGATTAAAGTCCTCGCAGTAATAATCCACTATACAGTAACTACGTAACTGATGCCTCCAGCCAAGCATAATTCAACAATAGAGGGTTTGTCTTCCCTGTTCTATGTCGCTTTGTCCCAAGATGTGCCTTTTGACAACCGCAGTACATACAACACATGCATCATGGACTTTCCTTTGTCCTCATTTGCGTCCCAGTTCTTTTCTCTGACAATGGCAAGTTGTTGATTCATGGTAGTGCAATGTGGCTTCCCTGCGGCTGTGTTGGCTATTGTGCTTATCGTTTATATTTTCTGTAGCAACTGGATTGATTGGGGACACACTTCTTGTACTGTTCTTCATTTGTAATGTTGTGTAATGGGTGGGGCATACCTGAAAACAAACATAATTGCCACTTCCCTTTCCTTTATGTAATTGATTATTGGGGTACGTGTTGTAATGCAAAATAAATTACATTTACGGCATTCTTGGCACCATTTTTTCTTTTAATGCTGTATGCGCTGGTTCATTTGTCGTAATTATGATATTAAAAAGTAAACAAACAAGTAGTAGAAGAAAAGTTAGGAATTTTAAGGTGCTTAGCTATGTGAGCACCCCTAATTGAACATCTTTGGATATAGTAAACTACTTTGAGTGACTACATATAGTTATACCCCTGTTAAAATCACCTAAAATAAAGTGTCAAAAAATTGTAAAGTCCAGCAACATATTACTTTAGTTGAAAGTTTACTGCACATCACAAATGTCCAGCAAGTTTTGCGGCAGCTCTCCTAAGCAAAATAGTTTGTGATACGATACTAGTTTGGCATTCATACTTACGTTAATGTACTGTGTATACTTTCTGTAGCATATTGCGATCATAAAACAGATGTATACAGCTCTAGGTATCTAAATTCCCTTTTTATAGTAGTATAAATGCTTCAAATAGGGTTGTAGCATCTACATAATATTTTATGTACATTTGTGTATAAAAGAGAAAATTAACACCTTGGGACAGTTTCTTTGCAGAGGAGGGCCAACATGAAGTAAGCACTATCAAAAAGGTTTCATGTTAACTGCATACATATCTTACATTCCTTTAATCTCTGAAAAGGACATTTATACCAGTGCTGTAGATTGTAAGGCTCTCTGAATACATTCTTGATACAATTTTCTCTGTTTTGGTTGTGTTTATCTTCCCTGGTGGATGTTTGTCTTGTCTTTTGTTTAGTGAACCCTTAATCATGTGAGTAAGTCTCCGATGAATCTTGTATATTGAAATCAAACCATGTTGGTTGGATGGGGTTGGTTACACTGATGTATTTAGCATAAGAAATTCTATCAATTGACAGAGATATTTAACCAGTACCTTCCAAAAAAGGTTTTCTCTACAAATTCTATGGCTAACGTGAACATGAGCATGTCAGACCTCCTCTGGTTTCCTTGCATGAAGACAACAATCATGTAACTAGAGGCACACCGATATGACATTTAGCCGGTATTCCGATAACCCGATATAAAATAATATTATCATTCCGATAAACAAAGCCGATCCAATGTAGTAGCATAGACTTTTTTTTTTACAATTTTCACTCTAAATTCAGCTGTAAAGTGACAGTAGTCAACATTACATAAACAGACACTGCTGAGATATTACTAAAGTACGAGTGCCCTTAAATAGATGTTTGTGTATATCTGTATCTGCTACTTATTTACACATGTTAGCGATCTGATACCAATACGTATGCAAAAGCAAGGCCGATATAGCTTATAACCGATAGCCGATCCATTATTAGTGCACCTGTTCATGTAAAACTGAATATCAAAGAAAAGGTAAAGCACAGAAGGCAGACACTTGTCTGAACTAGAGAAAGTGCATGCCACAGGTGAATTTGTTATTGTAGCTTGGAATAGTGGCCATGTGCTGCTTTGTTTGGCTTGCAACTGTGATCATGCTGCCATGGAGGCAATCAGACACACCAAATATGAGGTTTTGGCAAAATAGTATCTTTAATTCAATGTCCGTACTTCTGTAAACGTTCTCCTGTTTTTAACACTGGATTTGATGTTAAGACCCATTTCTTAATAGTGATTTTATCACAATAGTAGCGATAGAGGCTACTGTTGTAGCACAGATTTGCTGCTCCAGTGTTTAGCGCTAACGTTTAAGCTTTAGCTAGTGATGAGCCGGTAGTTCGATAGCTACAGTATCCTGTGCCACCTCAATATCTGCAGGTGTGTATTCACTATAATTATGGCTGCACCATGTAGGAATAGCCATGCCACCCTACAAAGCTACATATACGTACGTGTCTCAACTACTGTCATAACTTTTTGATAATTTACTGCACACGCAACGTTTGTGATTTGTATGGAAGAGTAGTACCAGCAGTTTGAGCTCGATAATGGTGTCTTCAGTGTTACAAGAGATAGATAATGCCTGGATTATTGTTAATAAGCTGTTTCCAGCTTAATCCATGAGTCCAGTCTGCGAATCCAGTCCGCAAAAGACACTACACCTCTGAAAATTATCTTTATCAACTACTAATACCTAAATACTTAGTAGAGGATAACGTCATCAATCAGTCACAAATTTGAAAAACATTTTGCTTTGATAAACAGTCAAATAAATTGAAACCCACAATTAAGTGTTACTACAAAAAAAATAACCTTTCTCTTTAGGTCAGAAGCTCTTAAATGATTCATAAATGGCTCAGACCACGAAGTGAGATACTGAGCCTTCTGAAATATAATCGTTGGCATTTTTTTGGAAAGGCCACACACTTACTGGAGGCCATCGACAACTTAAAATAAATAATCCAGCTGATTAACTTGTTAAAGTCACATTGTTTCCATGTAAAATGTGTTTCTTATATGTGACTTACTGGGTGAAAACCTTAAAAACGTATTTTGCTATAAGAACATATTGAAATAACCTGGGTAACAATACACGTGTTGCATAAAAATTTTGCCCACATTTTAATAGCTTTGGTACGCATGTACTGAAACTAAGCTCAACTCTATAAAACCAATATACCACCAAATTCTTCTGTTGGGATTAAGAAAATCTTTGTTTTGTGTTGGTACAGTGTACAGTACTTGAGTTATGGGTACTTATTTATGATGTGGTAGAAAGAAAATTTACCATCTAGGTTTAATGGTTGAAATGGCCTTCTCCTTTGACCATCCAGAGATGTGAATGAAAATACTATACCTTGATTGATGTGCCAATTCATGGTGAACAGATTGAGCTAAACCCCATTTTTGTAGCTTGCTTCAGTCATGAGTTAATAAGCACCTGTATTTTATTTGCCATATTGTTGCTGTATAAATTGAGTTTATTCCTGGTCCAACTGTCTAGCACTATAACTCAACTGTTTATCACAAAAATTGAAACTTTGGCTGTCCACACCTTTGTTACTATAGATATCAAAGAAGATGGAATTCAAGGAGGGTGTGAAAATGGCTGGTTTTCGTTCAGTGGGTCACATATACAGAAAGGAGTGGTGAATTATGGTAGCTGTTATAATAACTGGCTCCATAGGGACTGTTGGAACTTAAAATCCAGTCCACCATCACCATCCAAACCAGCCCATCTGCTAGATAATGTGTGGTAGGAGATTTGACCAGTACAGAAACATTAAAAATTAAGATTTGTAATGTTTCTACTTCAAAATCAGCCAGGTGTTGTTTCCATCAGCATGTAAGGCTATCAAACACCATATTCAAAATCCAGACTACTTCAACTTGCCTAACCAAAAAATTATTTAACATTTTTGTATGATTACTAAACTAATGTGTACTAGGATTTGTATCTCAGAATGCAAGCATTGAGAGCTGAAACAAAATGTGACTGTAAAACGAAGTGGCAAGTACATTTTCCAAACACAAACTCAATCCCACAATCAAAATTTACAAGTGCTACTATAAAAGCAATTCATAACATTTAAGTGTTAAGATTCAACTCCGTACATTATTGTATTAGTAAGTTTTTTTGGAAAAGGTCATACAATTCCTGGAGGCCTTTGAATAATGTAGTAATGCAAAAAGAGGTGGACTACGTTTCACAATTCACACCTCCCTACAATAGAATATGTGACTGGGTCTGGCAAAACTGATCTTATCACCCATGACAGCAGATTTGTTTTTTTTCACCAAGAACACAAAGCTACATAAACAAACTATAATCAAAATCAGCTGGACTTGAGTGGTCTGCTTTTTCTGGCTGCTTTTCCCAAGCATAGTGGCAATCTGTATGAGCAGTCTGGGGCACAAATAGAGTTCTGGCCAGCCTGGATTTGGCTGTATGTGGCTGTACAGCTCCGTAGATTTGAATAAAGACATGTGTTGCAAATGTCCTTCATTTTAGCCAGTTTTGATACCTTAATGGCTCATAACTTCATCCCTACGCCTTCCTCTTTAATTTTTTAAAGCAATCCCTTGTTTGCCTCCAGCCCCCGCCTCCCACCACTTTGGAGCACACCTGGTAGCAGCAACCTCAGTATAAAACTATCTAAAATGGGGGAAATTTAAGTGTTGGCTACTTCTACTGTGGATGCTCTTGAAGGTAAGAAATTGGTGTAATTGTGTGAAAATTTGGTACACTTTGCTACCATTGGCAAGCTACAACACACTGAATACTTAAAACTAGCATTTCTCGATACTGTTAATGTAGTATTAAAATACCATAGATCCTTTACACCCCAAAATCAATCCCACAATTGAAAGTTCTTGGCACGTGTTGAAATATATTGGCGTAGGAATAACGTTTTGAGAGCTATTTTCCCACACTACTGAAACTGCAATCAATCATCAGATGCTAATGTATAACACAAATGGGGTGAGTGCTCTGTAGTTCTTTCACTTATCAGGTAAGCATGCCTAGAGTGATATATATCGCTTATATCATGATTGCATCAGGATTTTGTGATTCCCTTACTCCTCGGGTCTGCGGCCTTACGGATTTGATTGTATATATCAGCAAAATCCCTCACAGCCGTGATGTAATAACTATTACATGTATAATGCTTTTATGGCATTGCAATCAGTGCTCTGAAATGCATTCAGTGACAAACTCTGCATCAAGACCACCTACGTAATTATAGTGATCATGTCAAGTAGATCGCAAGCATACATCCCACACTAAATGATCAGAACATATCACAATGCCCTTTAGGAACAGCTCACGGTTAATGGTCTATATGCACTTACTTACAGTACTGCTCAAATGCAACGTCATCTTGTGAGAGTGCAAGCGATTAAAATACTCTCTAATTAAAGGATGTGGCACCTGTTTCACTCACAAGTATTCATCCCGTTTCATTTGGGTGAATACTTGTAAGTGAAAAGGGTGCCATGCCCCTTAATTAGCGAGCTTTTTAATCGCTCGCACTTTCGCGAGACAATGTTGCATTTGAGCGGTACCATAGTTGTGCATATAGTAACAACATCCCTTGATTTATTGTGTATAATCACTGACAAATATAGCATTTTGTAGTTGATCCACCATAATGTCCTAGCCTCTATATGGGAGAATTGGTCACTGTGTTGTGGGCTATATGGCTGCTGCTTATTAGCCAAGGACCTCTCTTATCCGGGCAGTGTGGTACATACTACTGTCCGTATATCAGAAATGTCCGTAACTAAGAATAACATGCTATTATGCTAAAGTGGCTAATTTAAATACAAGTAATGTTGTTATTGCTATCAGTTAGTGCTATGCAGTTTAGTGGGCAGAGGGGGAAGTCACTACAGAGCATTCATGGTCACTCCCCTGGGCTGTAAAAATGCATTATCACCTAGCAACCAAATGGTAGTTATTAGTAGTAGAATAAACAAGCCACCAAACAGGTAAACAGCAACCTTTAGGCTCCCTCCTTGTGTTTTCATCTAAACCAAACTTCATTATGGTCAATAAACTACAAGCCACATGACCAATTTGGGGCTGTCTGGATAATAGAGGTCCTGATAATAGAGGTCCTGATAATAGAGGTCCTGATAATAGAGGTCCTGATAAGGGAGGTTCCACTGTACACTAAATGGTCACCCTCTTAATATAAATCTCCTAGCAACCAAAGGGAAGATATATGTTTTGCAGTCAAAACCATAAACATAAAAAGGTAATCTATATTCCTTAGGCTACTTTGATGACTAGGAGATTATGTCTGACCAGACTTCAGTGTGTCTGACCAAACTTCAGTATGGTCTGACATTTGTGCTATTTGTACGGCAGATGTCTGGTGTCTGACCATTATATTTGTCTCTAGCATACGTAGTTCACTTGAGAAAAGCAGCAGTGTATTAATAAAGTAGTCACAGCTGCAAGTATATGTGTGACCGGTTATGGCACAATGATGCATTTTTTGCTTTCTATTGATTCAATATTTACGTACTGTATCTACTTAGCCAAGTGCATGCTCTGGCTCATATGCCAATAACTTACAGCCCTACTAATAGTGTTGCACCGATAATCAGTTCAATAATCGGTATCGGGCCGATATTGGCTACTAGCCGATTAATCGGTTTTGATTAAAACAAGGCCGATGTTAATCTCCACTGAGCTATGTAGTATAATGATGTGGGGGAGGCTAGACATAAGTTATTTGGCATTTTAATTAAGTTATGTGTTAATGGTTTAGCGGTGACTACAAGCCATGCCCATAATAAACTGTTAGGGTTTAGGCCATGCCCAAGTACCAGCCACTTGTCTCAACTGTATAGCAGTAGTAAAATGTACTTAAAACCTGTTTACCATGAGTAACTTTTACTTGTGGTATACATCTAACTTTACATTTTAGCCTAGATTGAGCTGTATATCAATGGTTATGTCACTAATATGAGCCATTTAATAATGATGAGGATGAGTGTTAGTGTTATTAGTGAATATCGGATCGGTTATCGGTATCGGCTAATTCTGTTGCTTAATATCGGTTATCGGAATAATCGGCTAATTTGGATATCGGTGCAACACTACCTACTAAATAGCAAAAATAGAAAGATCGATTTGTACAGCAAGTATTGGGACAATAAATTACAGGCACTTACTAAAACAGTTGTAACTTGAAGCAGAATGACACACAGAGTTGAAATTTGTTTGCTATGAGGAGGGGAGTCGATTACTGGGTAAGTTTATCCTTGCATCACATTCCTTCACTACCAAAAAGGCAAAAATAATGAAGAAAGATCAAATGCATAGTATTGGTCTGATATGACATAAAGAAACGCTCATAACTTCTGTCTCCTTGGGTCTACTGCAACAAATTAAATAATTTTGGAGCTCCTTTGGATAAGTGAATAAGATGATATCCAGGTTTTTATTGTTAGGCCCTTTCTTCTCTAAGAGCAAAGCATTCAAAATATTTATGGAATATTTTTAACAGTGTACACAAGTATTTCACCCATTGTATTCAATGCTTTATAATTTAAATTTAGGTTTGTACAATTGTATTGGGTTTTTGCAGATCTGGTCATAGCTATGTATAACAAAGAAAAGTTTTTAAAACCAGTGCAATTGCTTTAAAAGTTAAGTAGGTTCCAGTGATGAAAAGTAGTGAATAAAGCGATGATTGTAACTATTACAACTACAGTCTGTAACTAATACAGTTTGTGGTAACATGCTAGTGTACGGATTTTTCCATAGAACTATATTGTAATAGTTACCATCAATCATATCCTTTAGTTTCATAGAACTCTACTTCAATTTTAGATATTTAATTGCACTACTTATTGAAGAATACTATTCTACTTCATTATTCTAGCAAGGACGATTTCATACTGGTCTGATATTTTTTTTCAGGAATAGAGCATGTCCATTTCAATACTTGCGCTTCTTGCTATGAAATGCATACACAACAGAGTTTTTAGAACAGGAAAACTTTATTGTACGGGTGAGCGTCATGCCATCACATGATGTTGATGGATTAAGCAACACCACAGGTGGCTGGCCACTTGGTCATTGCTACGTTTAATAGCACTACCAAACGTGGTACTTGAATTTGCATCATTATTACGAAGTCCTTTGTCACGGTTATGAATGAGAAGTTTATATAATGTAGCGGAGGGAGTTTTCTTATCTAGGAAAACCACACGAAGTGTTGGGTAGCTGAAAAAAGGAATCTAGGAGTCGTAATTGAATTTTGTGCATTACAATACTTTTATCAGTAAGGTGTTGGGATGGAGTGGGATCTTTTCTTTGAGATCATGAGGTATTTAATGACATGTGATTTTTCTCTTCTTAAGTTAGTAGTTATAAAGCATTGTATACACGTACTGTGATATAATATTTAACTCATAAAACAGAGCATGTTGTGTAAACGCAAAATATTTTTAGAAGAACAATATTTGTACATTCTCAAAGGCCTCCAAAAGTGTATAACCTTTTCCAAAAAATAATGAATAGCGATTAAAATGATATATACCCACTGGATTCATGCAAATTGTTTTATAGGAGTACTTTTGGTATTGATTGTGGGTTTTGATTCTGAAGCCTTTTTATTCATTTATAGAGACAAGATTTTTTAATCTCAAAGTATTCAATTAACGGCTTGTATGGAAATATTTTACAGTTGTGTTCATGTATGTAGTGGGCTTTGGAGAACCTACATAATCAAGACACACGATAGTGCGTCGTGTGACCCAAGAAGCCGGCGCGCCACACCATGGGTATATTGACAGGAAGAAAACGTCATTTTCATATTTTTGTATCTCAGTGATCCTTTATCCGATTTGAACCAAATTTGCTTCAGAGTTGCCCGCCAGCTGGGGGAGTCCACATTCCAAAAAAAAAAGTAAGGAAATTGCTCCAGCTATGTCCAAGATACGAGTGGACAAAGTTTCGATTTTTTTTCTTCGTTTTTTTTATTATTATTATTCTTTGTCTCTTTGCGCACTTGCAAAAATTGCTATAAAATGCAAACTCGTAATCCGATCGCCTTGACATTTGGCACACAGAAAGGGAATCCTAAAGCTAATCCTGGTATCAAATTTGGTGCAAATGTGATGAACAGTTCAGGATTTATGACCTAATTATTTGCATAAAATAAGATCAATTTGTTGTCACGCCTACAGGGTAAACCGCTTCATGGAATGGGTTGAACATCGGTTTGTAGATAGATCAACCATTGTAGGGGTGCCTTTAAGTAGTTTGAAAGCAATCGAAATAAAGGTCATGGAGATATGACACGAAACCGAAGGTGTGTACCAATTGTGAGATCGAGATTCGTAAATACAAATACCAATCATTTTCACACCTACCAGGCAAACCGCTTAGAGCAGTGAGCTGAAAATTGGTATGTAGCTGAAATACTCATCGTAGAAAATCCTTGCAGTAGTACAGAACAATCAGATTACAAACCACTGAGTTATGATTCGATAGCCAACTTTGTGTAGCAAATGCAAGATCGAGATACTCTAATAGAACAGTCACCCTAATAGAGCATTCAGCTAGTTTATGATTTACTCCAATATACAATTCTATTGCATTACAAGTTATTCTGTAGGGAGTTCAGCTGCAAACTGTTAATCTTATAGACAGTTCAACTACAAACAAATCACACTGCAGATAGTTCAGCTACAAACAAGTCACCCTGCAGAGCGATCAGCTAGAAGAAGTTACCTTGTAGAGAGTTCAGCCACAAAGAAACCATCATGTAGAGAGTTCAGCTGCAAACAAATCACCTGTAGATATTTCAACTACGAAAAGATCACCCTGTAGAGAGTTCAGCTAGAAGTAGTCACCTTGTACAGAGTTCAGCTACAAAGAAACCATCATGTAGAAAACTCAGCTGCAAACAAATCACCTGTAGAGAGTTCAGCTACAAACAAATCTCCCTGTGGAAGAGTTCAGCTGCAAACAAATCACCCTGTAGAGAGTTCAGCTACAAACAATGAGAGTTTTAGTTAGTTTAGTTATGTAAGAAGTCACCTTATTAATTACAGTATGTGATAATCATTCGGTGTTAAATATACAAACATGTAATCAGACAAAAGCTATACACACAATTACTTCCTTTGTTCCACAATTCCTGCAGTAAAGAAAAAAAAAACGTTAAAAGGAAGCACCAAAGCCAGTTTGGCTGGCTTTGTGGCTTTCAATACAAAAAGAAGTGATATCTAAAGTAACATGTAGTAACAAAAGTGTGTATGGTGTGATATATCTAAACCAAAACAGCCAAGCTGTAAACAAAGAGTGCCGCCCCCAAAAAGGCCAGGGTGAAAAAAGATGTGAAATCCAAGGTGGCGCCAAGAAATGGCTGTGATAGTAGCCAGGTTAATGGCAAAAAATTTAATTACGACAATTCAGGTGAGTTTGTGTTGCCCCCGTTGGGGGCCGCACTCTTTTTTTACAGCTTGGCTGTTTTGGTTTAGATTATATTAGCAACTGTGTTAAATTTTTCTTGGAGTTACAGTAGATAATAAACTAAAGTTTCTAACTTACTAGTAATGGTGCCTCCAAGCCAAGCCAGATTCTTGGTTTAATCTTCCTATTTGTGTACTGAACCACCACCCTCTGCGAATCACTTGTTATAGGACTCTACTGGAATGCTCCAGTACTGTGTGGAGACCACACTACATGGATACTTCATCAAAGAAAGATTGAGCAAGTTCTACCACAGTACGATTCCATCAATGTGTCTATTTAATTTCAACGACTGCAACTTCCACCATTACATTGCAAGCATCTGAGAAGTGACCCAATTTTGTTGTACTAAATTGTCCATGGGAATATACAGTTGTCTCTTTCTGCCTTCTTTGCTGTTACACCTTCTCTCTTTACTAGAGACCACAACTACAATCTATTTAAATCACGCTCTAATTCTCAACTCAAATCAGATTTTTTTTGCGCAATGCAATTGGCTCATTGAATACCTCCCATCTCAAGTTGTCAAAGCTGATTTGCTATACTGCTTCAAGAACCTGCTGGACATTTGTTAAAATAATTTCAATATAATTAGAACAACAATAATTGTATATATTGATGGTTTTTACAGACTCACAGAGCCTTAATTCTATACTATTTTCACTAGCACTAATACTACTAACACTAATGTGTGTATAGCACGTATGTGTGCATGCGTGTGCGTGTATGTGTGTGTGTGTGTGTGTGTGTGTGTGTGTGTGTGTGTGTGTGTGTGTGTGTGTGTGTGTGTGCTAGGACTTGCCCAGTCCAAACTACCTGTAACATAGATCCACAACAGTGCTAATCATGTTCAACATGTTAGTTTTGTACATTAAAAGTTTGATTTAACATCATCACATCAAATTATTGTGATACTAACATATCTTAAACAGTAATTATTAATTTTCTACTGCCACTCAATGCCTCTGAAACAAACAGTGTTAGGACAATTACTTTTAAAGTAACTAGTTACATATTACATATTACTTGCAATTGAACTATTTACTTACAGTTACATATTACCCATAAAGTAACTATAATAATATTACATATTATATTACTTTGTTTCCACAGCCTTAAGCTGTCACGTGTGAAACTACCACCTTATCATGTGACATGATTGCGTTGTTGGACAATGTGCAAATATGTAAAGTTATATTACCAGTTTTTACAGCATATTTTGTTATATTACTTTGTTACCACAAAAATAATAATTATTACGTAACGCGTTATCCCCAACACTGGAAACAAATAATCCTAAAGTACTTGTAATATCAGAAATCTATAAAGCATTTGTTTCTTATCAGGTCTTTAGTTCAAACAATAGTTTACCAATAGTTTTGCAAAGACTTGGAGTAACCTTTTGAAGAAATAGATCACTAGGCAGAGGTGAACATGAAAATTCCATTCAAAATGTAACAGTTTGATAATACTGCTGGCCCAGCAGACATATCATAAAGAACTAGGTAGTAGTTTACCATTGATTTGAGAGCTACAATTATATGACCTTTGCTATCAACCATACTACTGAGCCACACTTCTAATTTGATTCTTTATGCAATACTTTTGAAATGGTATTAAACCTGTTCTGAAGTTTTATGATCAAGGTCTAGCGATATTATCAAAAGACCTTTACAAAAATTATAAGACATCTTAGGTTCACCGAGGATGAAGTTTGGGTAAAACTTTTAGCTTTCTATGTGTATTATATAGGTGTACCTGTTACAATCACTTGTGGGTTTGAATTTTTTAAAACAACAATAGGTCTGACCAAAAGCAGGTGGTATTTTCAGCATGTAAAGGGTGTGGGATATCTGTTTAGCAAAGTGATCAAAATTCTGATAAAGCGGTTGCAAATATTAAACTAGACAGATGCTAAAAAGTGTTGTTGGGGTGACGAGCCTGATCTACTAATGTATACATACAAATTTTTTAAGGTGTGTAATAAGTACCTCAAATATTTGTATGTTTATAGTAGATACGTACATATGGGCAGTACGACAGACTGCTTTCTGTCACTCTCTAAGCGATTTAATGTACTATTAGTTGTATACAGGGAGGTACAATCAGTGGACTAGACTACTGGACTTGGTATTTAATTTAATTTTATTTTTTTACATTTCAGGGTACAGGCTCGTAAGAGTTGTCCCTCAAATCTAGAAATGCCTACTTGGTACCCCAAAAACCCTTTTGTAGACCACTTGATCCTAAGTTGAATGTCTAGATACCGTATAGCGGGAAATTTCCGGAGGGTGTAATTTTCGGATATTTCGAAAAACTAAATAATTTCCGAAAATAAATTTTCCGGAATTATTTATTCAGACGTAGTCTACATTTAGGTAAAAATCGTGAGTTGACATAGCGCTCCTCAAGTACTTCAAGGTGTGTAAACAGAGTGGCGATACCAGTATTTCTTATTTACCTGTTGACAACCCCTAGTTCTGCACTTGTTGTTGCCAATTCAGGCGTCACCAGAATGATGGAGATACGCCAGTGGAATCAGGAAAATGGGAAATCATGTGGTGAATATCGGGTGTAGCTACACAGGAAAAAATAGCGAAGAGAGCAGCTGTTTACGGGATTAGTGTCACTACATTAGGCATTACGTGAAGTCCATCACGTAATCCATAGATTAGAGGGGCGCGTAAGCGCCGGTACTTTCTCTATAATCTATGCGTAATCCATGACCTGATGACGCACAGAAGTCTTCACCTGCCTTGCCAGAGCACAATTCCATATATTTCCGTCAAGTGCTGATCGTGGTGTTTATCCGAAAATTTATTTCCGAAACAGTTCACAATGATCATTATCTGAAAATTACACCCTCCAGAAATTTCCTGCTATACGGTAGTTAGTAAATGTATTAATGTCCATGTTTGATCCCCAATTGCAAGCAGTGGTAAAGAGGAATATTTTGGATCAACTGCTAGATTTGCACAAAGATACTGCTCTAGTGTAGGAGCTTGTAATTAAATTATGTATACATATTAGCAAGAATTCATCAAATCTTGATATTAGCTAATTACACCTGTACTATTATATTTTTAGACAATATTTTGCTTTGATGTGTTGAGGTATTATATTCATGAAGAAACCTGGTATCAGGTATCTTATTGGTAAGACGTCTGACTCAATAAGACACTTTACAACCGCAGTGAGGCCCACAGTAATGCAATTAGCCTCTTATTTAACACATCAGTGAACACCAAGGAAATTAAGTGATTGTACTCCCATTTCTGTAGCTAGCAGGCGATTAAACCATCATGTTTATAATGAAAAAGCCATTAGCCAATTCAATTTGTGGCCTTCGCCATATTGCATTGCACCCTGTAGACCTAGACAGCCATGCTGGCACAGACTGAATTCGCTGCCATTCTCTTGTATCTCTAATGCCTCAAATATGAATTTTATCAACTTTACAAAAGTCTGTCACATTCCATAGCTTGAATGACCTTAAATCTTTTGCTCACTGAAATGTTCTCGGTGTTTACGATAGAAACTCTCTATACCAACCTGCATTGTTTAAGCACTTAGTCACTAGTAATAGGTACCTTCAAGGATTTAAAAACCATCAGTGACATCAATAATTACCTTGGCTACACCTCGGTAATTATTGATCAGATTTTTAAATCCTCGAAGACACCTATTACAAATGTCAACCAATCATCACTGTTGATATCCTTGAATATACCTGTTACGGGTGTCTAACTAATAGGTAAGTCATACCAAGTGGTAATACTACTTGTACTGTGTTTGTGTGTGCATTAACTAATATCGTCATGCATATAAATAAGCAAATGATTTAAAGCTTTTTTGTTTTACTTTTTTCAATAACTTTACTCCCATAATATTGTTGTCATGGTTACAGGAGGCATACAGGTTAGTGTCAGAAGAGACGGGCTGTCCAATTTTGATGAACAGTCAGACCAGGAGGCACTAGAGGCTGAAGCTATAGGCTTCCAAGTAAGTTAGCAAAATGATGATACTAAATACACTCCTAGACTGTAGAATTTGTTTTGTTACTACAAGATAAGCACTGTGATTTAAATGTTAATGCATGCAAGGACATCCACATATCAGGGTACTCTTTTACACACTATAGTGTGACTATTCATTGTCAACCTAGCAGTACGTTTTGCAAGCAACCTTGTAAGTTCCAAACAAGAATACCTAAAACACCAATTAAATTACCTTCAAAAAACCTGTTCATGTTCATCTGAGCCCCTGTTTCTTGTTAATAACTCTTGTTACATGTGCCAGCTGCCCAAACATTTAGTGAAGTCCTTTAAATACCAGAACTGTTTGTCAAAAAGCGCTTTGATATAGAACAAGTAAGTTTTGAGGCTATAAAAATATCCCGTACATTTAGTATAGACGCTGTGACCACATGTTCACTTCTTTGATATTACTATATTTGACGGGGCTTAGGTGAATGCGAACTGACTATGACTATAACATATTGTTACTATAATTAATTTGGAGTGTATCCATTTACTGGACTGCACTCTATGCTTTTGTTTTCTTGCCTTTTATAGCCAGACTTAGCCACAAAAGTGTTTTAGAAATTAATACCATTCACCATGAGACATATACGTAAAACTTGCACATTACTCACAAATCCCCCAATGTAGTTCAAAAATAATTTGGCTGCTGCTTGCAATGATACAGGCACTGTGCACACTGTTAACACTGCTAATGCATCTGTCCATCTTCCATAGATTTCTTTTGCAATATAGCACATTGATAATGTAAGTTCACAGCATGCGTTTACATTATGTAACAAAGAATCACCTATAGCCTCTCAGTAGTTAGTGCATTTGCTGGCTCTTTAGTTTATAATACTTGTAAATATCAACAAGTGTAGTGTTACAGACAACCAAGAGAAATACTTGCTAATGCACACTGACTTATGAAGTACGTGACATCAATGGCGGATCTAGAAATTTTCGGGGGGGGGGGGGGGGGGGTTTCAGGTTCAGAAAGTTTTCGATAACTGTGATCCCAGACTGTCCAGCTGGGGTGATTGATAGCTTAGTGGTCTATAGCTACATAGATCTATGGCATAAACTAGCTAGCAACGAACCAGTAAAATTACTCCACAGCATTGTTTCACAGTTGAATCTTACCAATCCAGGCCTTCACAGAAAGTTTTGAAGAAAAAACAGTACTTGTACTCATTGAAAAGGTAATTATTTTAGAGGCTCTTTTAAATGCCGTAATGGCATTTTCTGTGATTTCAAAGGTAAAACTATCAAGTTTAGCCAGTAGGAAAAGTCCTAATAATATGCTTGTATAACTCTTGGTGATTTTATCACCCCACAAATCGGAAATATATTTAAGGCATGTGCACTATTTTCAGAGGGGATTTCAGCTGAAACCATTGCAACCCCCTGTATCCACCACTGGACCTATATACTCAATTGGAATGAATGTATGCACGATATACCCCACATATATAATAGTGTGTGAGACATAACATCTCATTGCTAATTCTGAAGAAACATTAATCCTTGACCAACTATATTTATATGCATAATAATATTAAAATGCATGTGAGACTAGTTTCATTGTACTTAGCAAAATATGGCAAAATGTTACAATAACTGTATTAAACTGATTCTACTTCGAAAATAGCATGGTTGCTATTATCTAGCTACAACTATATAAGCATACACTTATAACTACTTGTACATACATACACATGCATGTACTACTATTGCCACTTAGCATCCTATTTCTCAACAAGTAAGATCTAAATGCTTGCAAGATCACTAAGTCACTTATAATCTGTTTCCCAATGTAATTGGTAAAATCATGTAGATCTCATCTATTTTGTTGTCTGCACAGGTCACAACTGATACCAGAAAGCAAGCATTATTATGGTGGTGGGAGCATAACAAAATTCACAAATCAACGGATGGTGTGTATGTGCAAACTTACCTTAGCCATTGCTTACTGTCATTCCACTATGTTTAAGATATCAAACCAGCATTTTATATATTTTTTTTCTTCCCACACATAATCAGTTCTTGTACATATCCTTTCTAACGTTTATAACATGTGTACTATTAATGGCGCATGCTATGAAGTGTGAGTTGCCTAACACCAATACTAGCTAACTGTAAGTAGAATAAACACATTCTAGGTGCGTACTGTTCATATAATATGTACACTGAATGCCTTTCGGTTCACTTTCATTGGATATTAATACTTGAGGAGATCTCAATCAATTCATACATACAAAATAACAAATAGCTCAGACTATCATTTGTTCATCAACCCAATGCTTATCACAGTGTGCTGTGTGCTCCTGTACAAACAAACTCTAGCAGCAATGTTGGTTTAACAACAAAACTCTGTAGTATTACTAAACACTTATAACTATGTGGCCCTTCTTTAGCATGTAAGTACAATTTATTAGCATAAAGATTTTGCTTGTAAAGTCAGCAAACCTTCTCAAACTACATTATAATACATACTACCAGAGATACCAGAGATATTGATTTACAAGTAAATATCTTTAGACGACACAATGTAGTGCATGCACATGGTCACCAGTTTCTCCTAACCCACCTGGGTGGAACACCACTACGAGTAGTGGTATATATATAGACAATAAAATCACTTACTACCTTTCCACAGCAACCAGATGTTTAGCATCCTTAGCCACATCTCCAGCTACAGCAGCTACCCCAGCACAGGAAGAAATATGAGAAGGCTGAGTAGTACTGCGGACAGAGACATCAAATAGGCAGGACGGCCATGCTGATAATCAAGATGAAATATATCTCCTGGATGTGAACTATCATCAAAAGAAGGCACGTTGCTCCTTGGAAGTGAATATCGATTGTTAATTAATAGACTTGCATATGACAGCTCTATCAGAGTATCTAGATCTTGAAAGGTGCTAAGGTTGTCACCCATGTATGCACCCTGTTCAACAAGAGTAGAATCTATCCTGCACTTACACCAACAGTTGTGTCTATGGGAAAGCAATGCCAGTGATATTGGGCTCTGCAAGGTTTTGGATGATGACTTTCCTTTTTCCTGTAGCTAGCTAGTTGTACTTTCTTTGCTGTAGTTATAGTTTAATTGATTGATTTAAACTCACAGTAATTGGCACAGCCGTTCTTCCTTATTGGAGTGAACATACATACACATTACAAAACCAACAAAGGAATTACCATGTCCTCTACAAACAAAAACAAAACTAAGTAAGACAGGCACATAACAAGCTGGTTACAAGCTACTTGTATAACAGCAAATGATCATAAATAGTGGCTGGGAAGGAAAAAAAGTCGTTTGGCAATTCAATCCACTAATGTGACACTGTGTCGAAACAGTGTTTTAGTGGAGGCTAAATTACTAAAGTCCAGTGGAATAAATCTGGATGAACACCTTGTTTCATAGCAGTGATTTTGTAAATGAAATTGATGAATTAAGTGAACTAATATTTCTATTAGTGTCAAGGGTGGATTTTGGGGGGCTGAAGCACCCCCCTCCCAGCTAGAAAGGCAGTAGAAGCTACAGTACAGGTGCAGTTGCATCTAAAGCATGAAAACATGGAAAGAGTGATAAGAGATGAGCTAATCTCTTCTAGGAATCAACAAGAGGGTAAAACTGCTGAACATAAAAACTCTAATAGAACAGTCAACTACCGTAATTTACTTATTTTTGTGTAAAAAAAATATTTTTGTATGATTACATGAATGACTGCTTTATTAGAGTAGTTTGATCTTGCACAAGAAATTTTTGTAAAAATTTTACATATGAAAATTATTTTACAACGAAAAACGGTACTCTAATAGAACACACATCATTAAAATTCTTTAAACTATATAAACCAATTCCCACTTTGAACTTATACTGCAGCATTTATGTTGTGCTCTTTATATGAAAGCTAGTTACCACTGCTAGAAAATAATGATTTCACTTAGTTAAAGTGGCTCACAACACTTATTCAATAAGGTTCAGTCAATATTATTGACAAATTCAATCTCAGAAAGCTAATTATTTACAAAATTTCCTAGCGTCTGAGGGCATGCTCCAACACCTCTTAGATAAAACATGCTCCTTGTGCTAAGTGTTCTTCTCACACTACACTACAAATTGTATCAACCAGATGCCACATTTTTTTAGCCCCTACTATAAATGCCTCTAGTTTAGCACCCCCCCCTCCTTGGGAAATCTTAGATCCGCCCCTGAATGTATATGTTATTCATGGCACACAAAGAACGATATTTCACTAAAGATGGAAAGATAGCCAAAATCTAGTGATCATAAATATTAGCAATGTCTTGAAACTGCAGACAAAAAAAAGAAATAATTATATATAGTGCAGGCATTATACAGCTTTAGCTCCAAAGTCTACAGCATTATCTAATAGTTTATGCAGTTTAGCACAAAATTTCCGTAAAATTAATGATCATGAAAGATTGCAATTCTGAAAAATAAGGGATGGTATAATTATATTAACGACCATGTATTTAAGTTACACATGATGCTCACTACTGTTACCCAATAACATTAAATTACTTGTCATTGTTCATATCTCTTAGTACAGCATCAGTCACAGTGTTCAATCTCATTCATCACTTCCATGAACGATTCACGGTAGCAAGTAGCATCATCCTCTTTTGGGCTTCTATTGAACATAAAAGAATAAAATATGATTATGTATTCAGTACTTTTTGCTTTGTTGTAGAGCAGATCAAGCCAAATGCTTAACTAAAGATGTAATCATGTAACTATTGCTGTGAAAAGTAGCTGTTGAATAAGGATACTTCATATGTATAGCTACCGGATCAAAGTAGAATGTACTGTAATTAATTTTGCTCTTTTTTGTTGTAAAAATAGTTTTCGTATGCAAATTGCAAAGCTTGTACGAAAATTTCTTGCATGAAAATTTTACACAAGATTGAACTACTCTAATAGAACAGTCATTCACGTAAATCATATGAAAATATTTTTACATAAAGTTTTATTATGAAATTTTTTTGCATGAAAATAAAGCGAACTGTGGTACCTGGAAACTTTTGTGAATTGATTAAAACGATTTTGATTAACATACCCTTACTATGTTTAATACAATTTTATGGGGGAAAATGTGAAGATTGCAAATTAATTAGTGAATTCAAGCATATAAAGTTTATTTATACGATGACTATGCAATTTCAGCAGACTTCATCATAAATAAGAAGATGAAAACAATAGCAATGTTAGTATGTAACCACAATCCTATGTGTATATGTACTTATATAGTGTATAAAAATGTACATGTTAACTGGGCTGAGTCCTCCAAAAACATTTAATAACTCATGGATGGAATTACACAAGTTCTTGGAAGTTAATTTCAATAGACTGCTTGATCATGAACCACTAACAACTTTCAAAATCTTTATATTCAAATGTCTGGCACTATATATTATGACCAATCAAAGTTTTCACCATAAATTTTTATAGGGAAGCCACTAAGTGTGTAGCCTGTTACAATCTTTTCTTGACATTGTAATGAAGCCAAACTGCACCATTACTGTCATCAGGTTAGCTGAAGTATTGAGAAAAATGTTTTTTTTCTTTTTTAGCTGTTTTCTCAGGACTCAGCTCAATGTGTATACATAATTATTTTTAAAAAGAGAATCTATCAATAATGCCTGTAAGCATTACCAACTTACATTACACATATAGTAGCATTCCTCCTCGCACTATCATCTATTATAGTAATGTCACTCATTGGAATGTCAATGTTGTTACAGGAAATAGCAGGTTTATGAGTAAAACATGGAGCAATTCCCCTAAAACACGAAACAATTCTCTTGATGCGATATTTGTTGACTACCAGTTCCATCACAGAAAACAATATTAATGGCAGTATTACTAAAGTAAAACTAATGGTAATCAATAACTCTGAATTATACTGGTCAGCAAATGGTACCAGTGAAATCAGTATTGTTAGGTGTAGAATCATGCCATCAAATGTGTTAAGAATATCACTGAAATATGGCCTCAGCAGCAATTGTATAGATGCTAAAATTGTGCTCGCTGCTACTATTAAAGCCTGTGTGGTGTTATTGTTTGATGGGCAAACAATTACTATTAAAATTATTACCAGTCGACATATCATGTAATAAGCTGCACATGAACGATACTTGTCTTTGTAACATCCTTGAAATTGATCCAGCAATGGCTTTATCCTAGTAAAGTTAATTTTGTGGTTAAGAAAAGGCTCAAGTAGGAGTAGCAGTGGTAGACCAATCACAATCACTAGTGTACATAATATTGCTATGATAGCATATGGTAGATGACGATCATGAAAATACTGTATGTCAGGTGACAGGTAAGTGTAAACCTTATCCACATTTTGGAATGTCAGTGATCTTAATAGCAGTAATGAAGTTGTGGCCACAGAAGTGTATGATAATAATAGAAGATAGCATATAACATGGATAATTCCCCTACTCACAAATGTTGAAATCCTGTAGGAAATTCTTGCAGATTGGCAGATAATTGCCAGAATGATTGTGACAGCTAGTGGATGTGCATAATGAATGAATTGTTGGTCAATTCCACTCATATTCTCTACCAAACAAAGCTGCCCTAAAAACTGAGGAGTAATTTTGGCAATGCTAGAAATTATGCTAAGAGTTGTGAATAATCCTTGTGATAGATACATTTGGTTTAGTAAGATATCCACCACACTGTAATAGTATGTAATAACATACAAATAACCAATCCCACCATTGTAGTATGTCATAATAAACACCAGTATAACTATGACTATCCAGTATATCATTGATAATGTGACTAAAAGCACTGCTGATCTGGTTGTACATTTATTAACACCAACACATTTTGCAGAATCAAATGAGAGGGTGTAGCCTTCCTCACAGCTACCGCAAGCAGTACCAGATCTGTGTGAACTACATTGATTTGTCCTCACTGGTGAAAGCCGATAGAATCCATTGGTAGTTTCACAACAAGTAAAATTACAATAATCATTTGGACAAATTGACACTGTCGGCTTATCATCTAACACACCAAACCAGTAACCTCTCTTGATAGATGATTCACTTCCAACGCAAGATACAATATCACTGGAATTGTAACATGCACACTTTTGTGTTCCATTGTAATGTACAAAACCAGGGTGACAAGGTGAAACCTCAATTATTATTTCAATAGAAATTTCTGACTCACTACTGGTAAAAGATGTAACGCTAAGTGAAAAATTTGTTCGATTGGAAACTTTATTTCCTATGATACCAATTCCTTCAAATTTCTTACAGGATATTGACACAAATATTGAGCCCTCAATAGTGTAATTTTGATTGTTACCAGTTACCACAAATTCTGTTTCATCAGCATGCTGATCGAAATAACTTAACACGCATGCACCAGTTTCAATGTCCTGACCAAGCATCACATTACTCAAGAAATACCTTTGACAATTTGTTTGATTAATACTAATGCAGATAGCTGGATCATATAAAACTATATGACGAGGGGGATTATTATGTGTTATGTCTAATCCCACAATACTACTGTTCAAGCATGTTTCATCACATGATGGCGATATATACATGTAAACATCATTTCCTACAAGTGCAGTATTAATGTGAAAGACAACATCCGCTGTATTATTGGAGATAATTTTAGTCTGATTACTACCTATTAGTTCACCATAAATGGCTCCACCTAACTTCTTAGCAGAATTGCGATAAAATGCAACATTAGACGTGTCTTGAAATGTCACAATGAAGCTTGTTACAAGATATATGGCCCCACCACTCTCAGCTGCCACATTAGAATTGAATCTTGTGATTAAATCTGTTGAGAATGTTATGTTGGACTGATGTATAAAAACTGCTCCACCGTGCTCAGCGCTGTTGTTTGTAAATGTTGCTGTGACATTTCCTTCAAATGTGATGTCAGAGTTACTGCTACTGTATATGGCTCCACCATCATAATTATGTAGCTACATTGTTGTCAAGTCTCACCAAAGATCTACCTTTAAATGCCACGTTAGACATGATATTGGAATATATTGCACCTCCTTGTACAGCCCTGTTATTTAATAACCTCATGATGGAACTTTCATCAAATGATATGTAAACATGGTCTTCACAATATATTGCTCCGCCCTTTTCTGCATAACTGTCTTTAAATGTCACAGATGTATTATTGCTAAATGATATTCCAGAGTATCTATCGGTGTAAACAGCTCCACCATGAGAAGAAGCAGCATTGTTATTAAATATTATTGCTGAATTTCCACAACAAATTGTACTAGAAAAGATGGTAGAGAAAACTGCGCCTCCTTTATCTGCTCTATTGTGAGAAAATAGTACAGTTGCATTTCTACCAGCTATGACATTGCTGTTCATGTGGGTGTAAATAGCTCCTCCATTATTAGTGGCACTGTTCCTTTCAAATGCCACAAGTGAATTACTGTTAAATGTTATATCACCATTATATCGTAAGCATACTGCTCCACCAAATATTGCAAAATTGTTATTAAATGTTACAGTGGTTTCTGCATTAAATGATATATTGGAATACCTTTCAGCATATACAGCTCCACCATTTTCAGCAGTATTCATATTAAAGAACACAATTGCATTTCCATCAAATGAGGTATTACAATGATCATGAACATTAACAGCTCCTCCAATCTTATTGGCATGATTACCTGTAAAAGTTACTGTTGAGTTTTTGTCAAATAATATCACTGAATGAGTTTGAGAGAATACAGCTCCACCATATCCAGCAGTGTTACCATAAAATGTGCCAATAGACTTGTCAGTAAATATAACACTACTATTGGTATGACTATTAATAGCCCCTCCACCACTACTGGCACCATTATTTTTGAATGTAATGGTAGATTTTTTGGTAAGTGATATACCAGAATGGTTTTCAAGGAACATAGCTCCTCCATATGCTGCACTGTTATGCTTAAATACCAGTAATGAGTCTCCATCAGCAACGACAAGGGAGTTAATAAATGAGTTTATACCACCTCCATTTAAACGGGCATCGTTACTTTCAAATATCATTGTTGAATTTTTGTCAAGTATTATAATGGAATTTGTTTTAGAGTATACAGCTCCACCATATGCAGCACTATTGCTATAAAATGTTATTGTTGAGCTTCCATTGAGAATCATATCGCATTTGAAATCAATGTTCACAGCTCCTCCATTATCACCAGCTTTATTTACTTCAAATTTAAGTGTTGTGTTTCCATCAAACCTAATGCTACATTGGTCTTGTACATAAACAGCACCCCCATTTACCCTGGCATGATTACCTGTAAAAGTTACTGCTGAATTTTTATCAAATAATATAACTGAGTGAGCTTGAGAGTACACAGCTCCACCATATCCAGCAAAATTCTCATGAAATGTCACTGTTGAGCTTTCACTGACTATCATATTGCATTTGAAATCAATTTCCACAGCCCCTCCAAAATCACCAGCTTCGTTTGCTTCAAAGTTAACGATTGTGTTCCCATTAAATGTAATATTGCATTGGTCATATAAGTCAACAGCTCCTCCATATCCTATGGCATGATTACCTTTAAATGTCACCATTGCATTTTCATCAAAAGATATTTCAGAGGAACTAATAGATGAAAAAGCTCCTACATAGTTAGCACTGTTATTTAAAAATGTCACTGATGTGTTTCCTTTAAATTGTACATTACAATGGTCATAAGAGATAATGGCTCCACCAACTCTGGCAGCAAAGTTATCCTTAAACATCACCGATGAATTCATTTCAAATAATACTTCACATTCATTATCACAATACACAGCACCGCCAGATTCACTTGCATTATTGCCTTGAAAGAGTACAGTTGATTTTCCACCAAACAAAATGTGCGACCTGCTAGAAAACACTGCACCACCAAAATTCCCCGCACTGTTGCCTTTTAGCTCTGTAATTGATTTTCCTTCACAGTGCATTCTGGAATCATGAAGAACAATTGCTCCACCATTGGTGCTTGCTGAGTTGTTATAAAATCTTACATTAGACATGTCATCAAAACTAACTACTGAATTGTTGCCATAAATTCCTCCACCATCAGTCGCTGCGTTGCGTTCAAACAATAGTTTCCCCCTTAGTTGTAAAGCATTATGTGAAATGTAAATAGGTACACCTTTGTTGTTCATAAAAACCGAGTTTTTAATAGATAAATAGCCATGGTATTCGTTTGCTGAGGTACCAATGTAGACCACACTTTTAGCAGCTCCATTGAAAGAGAAATTGCAGTTGTCAATCATTAGAATTAGTTTAGAGTTACTTTCACTTCTCAGTGAGTTACTATAGTGTATAGCAACACCATGTTCTCCATGATAAACATTGTGTGTAAACTGACAATTGTTAACGGACACATTTCCTAACACTTTTGACAGTACAACAGCTTGTCCTGTTGATTGATAAAAGGAACAGTTTTGTATTGCAATGTTGGATGAATTGTAAAATTCAATTACAGGATGAGTTGACCCATTGTTAGAGCCACACTTCTCCCAGTTAATTCCTTCAATAGTCACCTTATTACAAGAGATTAACTTTAATGAACCTGTACTATTACACTTCACAATGGGACTGCTGTGTCCAATTATTGTGATATTTTGGAGACCTTTTAATGTCATGTTTGAAAACAGCACAACATCACTTGTTATATTGACTACAGTGTTACTAGTGACACTCTTGATTGCATCATTGAACGAATAGAATGAGTGATTTCCAGTTATGCAGCAAGGAACTTCATCCTGGTCATTTTGCCTACCTGAACTTCCAGATGCACTAGTAGTAACATTGTCAACATTCTGAAAGAACAAAGTTAATGTAACAATACATGAGATCGTAATCCTTGATATCATCATGATTAAACACAGGTATAGTATATCAGGCTATACAGCACCATTGTATTTATAATGGAGGAAAGCCGGAAACCATACAATTTAGTTTTGTTTTTGTTCACGGAAGAAACCATAATAATTTTGTATGCATCAGTCTTCATCCTGATTAAGAGGTTTCAATACGGAAACAGTTAACAGCCCTACAAACGATGTTTCTAGACAATTATTATTATAAGCTTAATGCACATGTCCTTACTATTTTCAAATGGTCACTCTTAAACCACATTTAACCTGGGTTAATATGTTCACATGACCTCCTTAACTGCCAGGGTTAAACCCTCAGAGTCATAAGTGGGGTAAACTTTACAAAGCAGTAGAGTTGCAGTTTTTTGTGAATGCACATGAAGGTAGTTATCACTCAATGAATAACATCATATGTGACCGGATTTTAGAAAAATGATCCAAATCGCACATTAGAAATTTTGATTTAAAGAATTCAAGCCAGCATAACTCTCCAAGGATAGCAAGCACGCGTATGCCGAGGCAAAAGATGCATCAATTTATTACCTTTCAGGCCACTTTCAGTACTTGTAGCTGCTTGTAGAGTTTCCCACCACAAATCTGAGCAGTTAGACGAGTGCTAACAAAGGGGGTGTGTGGTGGGGGGTGTGGTGGGGGTGGGGCGGACAAGGGCCAGACCCCAAAATGGAGGTAGACCACAATTGGAGCCCCGAGACGAGATTTCAGGGCTGTGCTGGCTCCCCAGTGGCTGGTATGTAGCAAAATCCACAGAAAAACGTCTGGCCAACATTATCAGACTGTCCACTAGTAAACCACTGGTTCTTGCCAAACCAGGTCCTTCACAAGGCCTAAAACCGCCACTCAAGCTCTACACACCACCCAGAAAAGGCGTCTGTTGAAACCAGCCTCGAGTAGTTTGAGTGGTACTGAGTGTCAAAACTACTAGTACGATAGTGTAGCTATCCACTGGTGGTGTTAATTTGATTTAGCCAGATGTGTAATTTGGATCGGCTTTGTAAAATCTGGTCATATATTGTGACAATTATTTCAACAAAAGTAGCCATGTGAAAGTGGGGTGATGTTCACAGGTGAACCCATTATTGCATCTATGCATTATGAATGGTATGAGTATATATACAAATAGACTTCACAGCTAATGTGGATCATTATCTTAATATTATGATCTTCATGATCTTCATGGTTGAAGTTTTGTATGCAAATAATTATGTATTGTAACAATGGTTTGTGTTATAAAGCAGAAGTGTTGAAGTGACAAATCATTTCTACAGTGATATAGAGGTAAAAGTTATCCTACAAACAACAACAAAGATATCCTGCTTATACTCATACACTGTAACTACATAGACTAGCGTTTACCTCTTAAAAGTTTGTTTATACACATGTTGTTACTTGTATCAATTATTGCATGTGGATGCACACTTGTAAGTTATATAGCTATCCAGTTGCTATGGAAACATTGTTTTACAACAATTGGGGAAGGGATGTGCAAAGAGAAGTGTTACAATGTTTGACACTATACAGTTCTGAGAAATTTGTGCTAAAATCATTTGGCATTTTGTTTAATAGTTTTATGATCCAGGCTAAAACTAAAAATGTACTTTTATACAACATGGTTTTGTAAAAATATTTACATATGTACTGTACTTATTGCTCTCTGAATTATGCAGAAAATTAATATGTACATGTTACAGTGTGCCATGGCATGACTACACATGGTTCCTGTGTTTGATATGCATGGAACATTTTTACCTGTTCTTAATCTTAAATTCAATTTCCCGCAATGATGAAATTTGCATTGTTTTAACTAGCCATGTGGCTAAATTTGTGGCTGGGCCTTTGAAGACAGAGCACACAAAGGGACACAAACTAAAAATTGATCATATCTCAGTGCCAGGATAAAATATCTGGATTCTGCAACTTTTAATATAAAGGTGCAATAATATGTACTGAAAATTGTATGGCATATATAGCATGAAAGTTATTAAACAAAATTTGAAAAGCAGGTAATTTTTTATGTGCCCATGTGCCCTATTTTTGCAGGCCTGGTCACAATATTATTTGCCATTATTTTATTGTTATGTATTACTCATAACTTTGTAACCTTGTATGCATGTGATTACAGTGTATGATACAGTGGTTTATTGTGTACTAACAATTGCATTGTGAACTGGTTTCATTTCATGTAGTTGTTAGAAGCCAATTGTGTCCTCATGGCTTCTATATAACCTAGCTATAATTTATAAATAATTTGATATCCTAGTGTGTTGGCTTTTGTGTGTGAATATAGCAACCTTACAGTGAAAAGTGATATGTGAACGTCATTGTGAACATCATTTCCATTTGTGGTAAGTATTCCGTGTCATACATAGGAATACATATCCATTTAAGGTGAAGTTGGTATTATTGTAATCACATGTTTTCATTGATCAATACATTGTACCAGGCTGATAGCGCCACTAAATCTTATACAACTACACCTTGCATATAATGTTATAACATGTGATCAGGATCAAATATTTTTCTCATTTTTTTATTCTGTCACATTGCTATACTTTGGTAGGTCTGGTTGCACCGTATAGAAACATAAATGCCATGTGGTGGTTGCATATGGGAATAGCCAATTCATGTGTTTTGACCTAAAACTTAAAATGACAATGCAGGTCACTGGCTCCACGAGAGTATTATGTTCACAGTACAGTAATTGTGTGTTTCATTATACAAATTTGGGTTCATTATACATTTAATATTTTTCATTCATTATATAAAATGGCATTACCATTTGCTGTATAATGAATATTCAAATATGAAATACTTTTACTGTTGCTGTATTAACAATTCTGGAATTCCATAAACTTTATATTAATTTTTCTCTGTGAATGATTTGGCACAAATTGATTCAGTGTCGTACGAGTGATTGATCAAACAACTGGCTTGTGTCTAGGGCTTCTGGGATGAGAAATACGATAGTGCTGTTAGTTTGCTGCTATAAGTATGTTTTTATGCCAATAATAAGATTAATTTGCAATATATTTTATGTATGTTATTTTTTGCATGAAACATCTCAGCAAATGCTAGCAACTAATACACCAAGGTGAACATTTTTGCCATGTGTTATAGTATGTTCACGTTGAACTGATCCTCAAACACATTTAATAACTCATGGATGCAATTACTCACAATCTTGAAATTTGGCTCATTTGTAGTACTGTTTGACCCGCTAAAAATATTTCAAAATCTTTTTGTTCAAATGTTTGAAATAATATTTACGGCCAATCAAAATTTTCACAATACATTTCCTATGTGGAAGCCATATAAGTACAGTGTCCATTACAGCCCTTTCCCGAACTTGTAATGAAGCCAAACTGTACGTGTCTGTTATTGACACCTTTGCTGTTACCAATAATCATCTGGTTGGCTGAAATGTTAATTCTGTTGAGAAAAAATCCACATTTAATTTTTAGCTGTTTTCAGGATTCAGCTCAACGTTAACATACTATAGTAAAATTTGCAACACAAGTAGCTTATCTGTTTGCACATTAAGAATAAATATAATTATATAAACTGCTATAAATCAACAGTACAACTCCTTATTTTACTATATTTTTGGGTGGGGGTACTGGTACAGAGTGTTTGCACACAATCGTAGATGGTGGAAAAGGAGGAGCTAGGGGGTTTACACCCCTCACAATGATATCTTGCCAAAATTCTTCTTCTTGAAATGGGGCTAACAACCATGAAAAAGACTAATATACTCTAATAGAATGCTCAAATTCCCCAAAGGAACAGTCAAAATGCTTCATTCATAAAAAATGAAAAAATATTTGCCTACAGCAGAAATCGAACCACTGACCTGTGACTAGTGCTGAGTGGTATTGATATTTCTAAGATGGTACAGTATTGTCAGCCTGATATTGCTGTATATTGGCACATCTTAGTTTGATATCTATACTTCTAGATATAGACACAGAAATAATTTTTTTCTAAAGGAAGAATTGTGTTTGAAAGCTGATTGCAATATATTTATGGCATTACTTATCCACTTATATGTACACTTCTTCACATGGGCATGGCATTTTAACAATTAATTACTTATGTTTTAGGATCCACGGTATGACGGTAGTCAATAAATCAGACATATCAAAAACAGATACCACGGTATAACTAAAATATTGTCATACTGCTCAGCACTACCTGTAACTTTGAAAGTTGGCATTTTACCAGTGTATATACCAGACTGAGTTGTTTCCAGGCATCTAAAGACTGTTTTGTACTGCTTATAAATACTGTTTGTTTATTAACTCTGTAGTAAACAGTCTTTTATTCTAAAACTTTGCCTTTTGAGCTTTTTATTGACTGAAAAGGACCATGAAAACTAAAATGGTCAGGTACAGCTTCTAGGGACTGTACCCCCAGATCCCCTGCTTCCAGAGATTCTATACTATGGTCAGCCCAACTATTTCCTCCGCCACTGAACTCCACTATGTGTATGCTGTTTTGCCATCTGTAAGATTTTAAATCATGCAACTATTTAGTGGCCTTCGTACTGTGCTCAGGTATATGTATTAATAATAGAAGTACAAAATGTTTTTGCAAAACTGATTATAAACATTTGTTCAATTGCGCCACTTTTGGAGCTTTTTCAATGAAAGGGTATGGAAAATTTTTTGGCGATTTTTAAAAACTACGTATAAGTGTTTATGAGATTCTCATGGAGTGTTATACAAGGTTTTGCTAAATGAAACTTATTTCCATTAATGTCAAAATTCTTCCAGAAACGATATCGCTAACTGTATGATGTGTCATGTGCATAACATACAACCATGCATGGCCACTCACTATATGAATTTGGTCCAACTTTAATGTGTAGCTACATTTTAATGTTGCAATGAACTACTACGTACAAGGACACAGCTCCAATCCTGTGGAAGGGTAGGGTGCACTCAACAATAGGGTTCTGCGGTATTCCCAAAATCTTTATTCAGTTAAAAATAGGAATTGCCTGGCCTTGAATGGATACTGTACAACAAATATTGAATAGGAATGGTATTTAGTTAGTGGCAAAGCAAATAACATTGTACTCAGCAATATACCCATTCTGTAAACACACAGTTTATTTGATGCCACAATAGCTACAATTCCTTGTATTTTACACTATGATATACTCAATATTTTTTTCAATATTTCAGTATCAGAGTTCGGAATTGCTGGGGCCTTGATATAATTATTATAGTATTGTGGCTTTGTTTATGCCTTGGTATGACAAATATACCAATGCCATGTCCAAATGCATAGATATGCACTTGATAATAGTTGATATACATAACTCTGACTGGACTTTGAAAATGATCCATATCACACATTGGAAGTTTCAAGATCAGAAATGGTTTTAAAGAATTCACTACCGTTATAAATTGCACGCATAATGAAATTTACATAATAGAGTAAGGAGATGAATCAATTGGGTGTGATTAGATTTTCGATTAGACTCCTCTGTTGGGCATAGCACAGAGTGTAGGAAAAATACAATAGGTACAAAAACAGTATACAAAGAACAGACAACCACATATACATCTGGAAAACTAGTACAAAACATCCACAGTATTACTATGCAAATCAGTTTAGTGAAGAGAACTCTGGCAGAGATGGCTGTGTACAGCTTTAGCAAAATCGTGGTATTCCTCAAAGATAATTAAATATAAGTTCTTCAGGTAAGTGAATCAAGTGATTCTACCATTCAGCAGCCTTGAATTGAAAATAGTGCTGGGTAGTAGCTAGATAGTTTACACCTTGATATGTTGGGAAAAGATGAGCAATACCACATATTCCGGCTATGTTGTGCCCCGTTGGAGTGTCAAGGGGGATAGTATGTTCTGTTTAATAATAGCAATGCAGGGCACAGAGACTATGATAATGAACATGATCAGCAACTGGTAACCATGATAAAGACTGATGATACTGAGAAATATGATCACACTTCCACAGTGATCATGAGTATAAGTACGAATGCCCCAATTTTGAAGATGTTGTAACCGGTTGACTTGGGCTCAAGTAAGAGGGGGTCCCCATACGGGAAGAGCATAATCCAAGTGAGACATCACAAGAGAGTCAACCAGTAACTTAATCACAACAGCATTCAGACACTTCCTGTAAGAATTGATCAGGAAGCGGTTTCTGAATCAATTTATCACCTTTCAAATCATGTCCAGTACTTGTAGAATTTCCTGCTAAATAACATCTGAGCAGTTAAAAAAGCCAAGTAGTATCGTGACGAGAGCTCACAAATGGGTGGGGAGTGGGGAAGAGATCAACTTTAAAATGGAGGGAGACCACAACTGAAATCCAGATACGAGATTGCTTCTGAGTGGCTGATAGTTGTGCAGCATAATCAAAACAGAAAATCATGCTTGGCCAACCTATATCAGGACACATCCACCAGTACACCACTGATTCATGTCAAGCCAGGTTCTTCACAAGGCCAGAAACTGCCATTCACGCTCGCCACACTACTCAAAAAAGACATTTCTTAAGGAGTAGTTTAACACTGGTGATAGCTAGCTAGTATAATTTTTGCCTGAAGTGTAACTTGTAAAATGTGGTGAATGATTATGTCTATGTGACCAAATTTGTGGAAGGGGCTATTACAAAATTTCCTGATCACAACACCTCATGGCTCACATTGAAAGTACACCAATTAATGGCAGTATGTTAGGCATACAGTATGACCAAATTTCAAGCTGGTACGTACTTCATTCATACTCCAGTCAGGTACATGCAATTGGAAAGGCTATAAGACCCCTTTTCACAGATCCAGTCACAATCATAATATAATTGTTTACTGTGCAAAACCTCTTACAAAGAGTATCACAAGCACAGATAATAAAGAATAAGGATGATTGTTTAATCTCACGGTACTGTCGGCGAAAACCGTTCTTCCATAGCAGGGCATTTGTTTGTCTATCTGACTGGCTCTGATTGCGTGTCTACTACCGTACGCGAGCTGCCACGTAAAGGGCTCTTCTTGTTTGTTAGCGCCAGATGTTAATTATTAGACCGCAAGATAAGAGGCGCTCTTAGACGTGAAAGGAAAAGATTGATCAAGGTGGTGGAAAGAATACTCGAAGTTGTTTCAGACAGATATATTGATGGACCCAGAAAGTACAATTGTGCATGACCTTTCCAACAGGTATTCATAAAAATGGTGTCATTTGTTTTCGCGTGTTTGATTGCCGGTCTCCTCCCGTCCTTTTTTTTTTGTACAAGGAAACGCTTTATTCTCCACTAAGCCCACACGAAAAGGTGTCACTCCAATGGGCAGTGTACGCGGTCTCGCGCCCAAACCGCTTTTTTCTTTGTTTTGTTTTGGGGGGGAACTGTTGTTAAATGGATATAAGGCGCGCGTTTGCTTGACAAGGCTTAAACTCTGTATCTGATCCCATAGGGGAATTTGTGATTTGCGCATACTCGAAGTATACGGAACATAAATAAAACTGGCCGTATAAATTTATGATGCAACTGGACAAAACGTAAAAAAGCAACCCTATGCGGTACTCTTGTGTATTAACGAAGGTTTAGAATTGGTTGCTAATGTTTCTCAAAGCTTTATAGCAAGATATTTAGAGAGAAACTTCGTTAAGAGGGTGGTTTTGCTCGTACCCATGCCTGATACGGACATTGGCATAGCAGTCTTACTATTAAAGCTTCGAAGCTCAAACCCCTGACTAGGGCTGCACCGATTCTAGTATCGGTATCAGGTCGATACTGCTGTTTTCATGAAGTATCGGAATCGGCCGTTATATTGTTGCAGATACCGATTCCTATCACGTACGGGAATAAAATAACTTTCGTTTGTACATGTACTTGCTTGTTTTACTACCACAGTGGAATTCTAAAAGCATCAAGTGTAGCACTAATAACTACCAGAAAAATTACTGATCTATGCTGAAACCTACGTGTGAGTACGCTTTACTGAGAAAAAGATCGATATACTCTAATAGAACAGTCAATAACTCTAATAGAGCAATCAGGTAGAAGTGACTGTTTCGGTATTAGAATATTTTGTGTTTTTGTAAGCACCATTATGATATTATCTACACTTCTCCAGAAGAATACTGGAATATCCACTGGTTTGCATTTCAGTGACTTCCTTCTTTGCAAATCTTGATTGGCTACTTCATTATAAATATGAAACATACTGAAAACATGTACAAGAATACCATGAAATGCACTATATAATAAATTTGTGCACTATGAAGTAGCTACTTTAAGGTACTTGGTATCGGTACATGTACTTGCAGATACTTCCCAGCTGAGTACTTGGTATTTGAAGTATCGGTAAAAAGTGGAATCGGTGCAGCCCTACCCCCGACGCAACATTGCTGTGAGCTGCTTAACAACAAGACGTGTTCAGTTACAAAATCGCGCTACGTGTTCAGTAGAAATCTCGACTTCAATATCACCATACATTTCCAATGGCGAAATTGAAGTCGAGGTTTCTGCTGAACAAGCAGCCCGATTTTGTAATTGAACACGTCTTGTTGTTAACCAGTTCACACCAATGTTGTCGGGAGTTTGAGCTCTGAAGCATTAACAGTGAAGCTGTTATGCCAATGTCCGTATCAGGCGTGAATACGAGCAAAACCACCCTCTCATCGAATTTTCTCGCTAAATATGTCACTAGAAAGCTTTTAAAACATTAGCAACCAATCCTAAACCTTCTTTAATATGTAAGAGTACCTGACAGAGCTGCTTTTTCACATTTTGTCTATTGACTGCCAAGTTTTATACGTCCAGTCATGGTCCAGTTTCGTAAATTTTCGTGACGCATGAAAAATCCGTAAATATGCTCAATTTACAAATTCCCCTATAGACTAGGGCTGAAACAGATATCCGTATTATCCGGATATCCGGGTAATAATTTACTATCCGGATAGTGATTAGATGCCATCAGGATAATTTCTAATAATTTGAAGCAATTTTATGTTAATGTTTCCTTGATCCAGTTAAACATTATTACAAACTTACTTAATCTTCATTTAAGTGTTATGTTTTATTCTAAAGTACTAGTAAAACAAACATGTTCACAACAAAATATACAATGCTTTTATAGCAAGTGATGATGTCACTATCCGTAGGATATCTGGAAAGATTTTGTTCAGGATATCCGGATAGTAAAAACTACTATCCGTTTCAGCCCTACTATAGACCACCTCCTCTTTTATTGGTTGGCAAGATAGGGTCTGGTGAATTACTATTGACAAAGTTGTGGATTTCCTCCGAACAATTCGCAAACTGTATGTTGACATGACAGAACATAAACTTTCAGTGCTGTACACCTACAAAATTTTTGTCACTGGTTAATTGCCTACCAATAATTGGCAATAACTGGTTAATTGGTTTGTTTGTATATTGGCAGACATAATGCGAGTCAACAAGCCTGCTGGAAGGTTTAGGGTGGTACCAAAGTGACCATTAACATCTTGTCTAGCAGTACCAGTTATTACAATCACATTCTTTGAGGTTATGTTATGATGTTAACACTTATCAGCAGGGGTAATTTATGGTTTACCAAGTGGGTGGGCAATAACCGGTTTAAAGGTTTCTTCACCAGTTATTGGCTGACCTAGACAACACCAGTTAATAACAAACATTACATCAAAACTTTGAACAGGGCTGTATTTTCCTGCAAAAACAAGAAGAAACTATGGTAGTGAATGCAATGTAGTTCACCAGACTCTATTTCACCAAACAATGACACCACAAAGAAAAAGAGGAGGTGAGATAGCAGTCTGTAATTCAAGGATATGAGTGCTGTTTTCCCATTGTCACTTCGTTTACAGGTTTTTGCTATTAATCAACACTAATCGACAATCCCCAAAAATTGTAGATCCCGCTACACTATTGAAAATCTACCAGACCCTCCACACACAGACACACAAAAGCAAAGCCTTCAGCTGCCACTACGCGGTAACGCTGCCCAGTGGCCAGCACTGGGGCACCTGTGCGCTACTCAGGTGCTATGAGTCAGCGCAGGCATGCCCTCCTAGGGCAGGACTAATAACCTGTAGGAGGCTGTACCAGGTCTCACAGTTGAAGGTGTGAGCACCTGAAGTCCCACTTGGACCTTCAACTGCTATATGAGACATGGACAGTTGAGCATTTGCTTTCCCAGTTTAGACCAGGTACCCATTAATGTTACAGCTGGGTTGGTTGTTTTCCCAGTTAGCACCAGGCCACCAGGTCCCCATTTTAACAGCTGGGTATACTGGAGCAGCATGAGTAAAGTTTCTTGCTCAAGGAAATAACAACAACAACTACAACAACAACACCAAAGTGGCCCAGCTGGGAATCAAACCTGGAACCTTTACCAGGCAGATGCCCCCCTAACCACTTGGCTGTGCTGCCCCACACATACAGACACACAGAGACACAGACACACATATGCACACCAAAAGCAGTCTGGGCACAAGACTGTCCTATAATCTGCAAATTGATTTTTGATTTTGACAAAAATTTGTCTTGGGAAACGATCACGCGGATGACGTATTCTCTGATAGATTTCCACGTGAGCAGTTAGTATTGAAAGGAATGTGTGAATTAGTCATCTTTAGAGCACGTGTTACTCTTTCTTTTAGCCTGGATGAAATGATGTCAATTAAAGGAATAGAATATGTTTTTTTTTCTGATATTGTGTGTTATATGTGAGAGAAGTTAACTGCAGTTATTGGGCCCTATTGAGATCAAAATTGAGTTGAACTGATTGTGTTTAAGATGCTTGTGGGCACACAAAAGGCAACCAGTGGAAGGCACCAGTCACCTAAGCATGTCACTGCCATGAACCTAGGAACTAGCTGTTTATGGTGGCTTTCCACTTGTGGCTTTATTTTGATATCAGTTTAACTATGAGAAAGTTGGATTCTGGATGGAACTGCATTGGTTGTGTAGTTGTTACATACAGTGGTTTTCTTTGATTTCAGTATGAGTGGAAGAGGGCACAGATGACTCCGTCTTTCCTCTAAAAACTAAGAAGTAAGAAGAATTATTAATGGAAGAAGTATGCGTTGAAGAAGTGGTCCAAACATCAACAAAGGATATTGACATATTTTCGTATAAATCTCCATTCTCTTGACAATTGTCAAGGAGTCACCGTACAATTGAGGCTGTACATTGCTGTTTGAGAAATCTACAAGCTATACCCGATGGTTAGTTTATCGTCTAAAGTTGTAATGAATTACTCATATCCTTCGCAGAATGGATAGGTGATCTAATGTTCTTTGTCTGTTAAGGTTGCTGACCCGTGCTGCAGGTGTAGAGGTGTCATTTTCCAAACCAAAGGTGATTTTTCCCTGGTAACTTTGCTACCGTCTTTCGAACAGTGTTATCGTATGTATCTCATGTGTATTGTTAGTTAGAGCATTTGCTTTCCAATATGGCTGAGTAGTGTGAAGCAGTGTTAAAGCTTGTCACTCATACATGCATACCGTATGCATTGAACTGATGTTCAAATATGCTTACAGAGCGACACTACACCATATATTGTTGTTTGTGCCACGCAAAATAAATTAGAACCCATACAGTATTTCACAAGAATACTTCCGTATAGCCTAAATATTTCAAGGGGGGAATTTTGCTGATTTTGTGGTTTTGGGTGTTATCAGTGAAAATTTTACCCTCAAAGTATTTAGACCTCCATATAGTCTAATATGTTTTGTGAGTGTTTGCAAATCTGTGAAAAATTTGTTTTTAGCAACAATTGCTCAACCTCAAAAAATTTGTTACTTGACGTGAAATATTTAGGCTATACGGTAATAACTTGTTTTAATTTTGTTACTAGGGGACACTCTACCAATGGTTCAAGGAGGCCAAGAATTTGCTTTGCAGCATCCTGGTTGCTTCAGGCAAATACAAGCTGAGTCTGCAGTTTTAGAGAATCTGAGGTGAGAATAAGTGTGTGTATCTAAGTATGACTTGTTTTGTTCATCATTACTTGTAACCTGGTTATATAGTGGAAAACAGTTAGAGAGGAGAAATTGTGTAGTCTTTATACAACGATATGCCAAAACATTGTGTATTCAGTTCGTGTTACAGTACACAAAATGTCTTTGTGTTGTGGTCTGCTTATTTTTATATAATGCTGTTGTGTATTGTTCACTTGTTACTTACTAAGCTCATTGCAAAGAGCCACCAGAGGGCTCTTTTGAGTTGAAGGGTGGTTTTTCAAGGTGGTTTACTGAAATTGTTTTCCTAAAATTGTGAGTGTGTGTGTGCGTGTACGTGCTTGCATAGCCAAATGGTTAGGGCATCTGCCTGGTCCCAGGTTCAATTCCCGGTTACACCACTTTGGTATTGTTATTGTTTTCTTGAGCAAGAAACTTTACTTGCATTGCTTCAGTCTACCCAGCTGTTAATGGGGACCTGGTGGCCTGGTATCAACTGGGGAAGCAGCCTAACATCAATGGGTACCTGGTATTAACTGGGAAAGCAAATGCCTTGTCTTGCTTAGCAGTGTTGAGGTCGTTGTGGGAACTTTAGGTTCCACGACCTCTCTCCATGAGACCAGGACAGTCCTGCAGGTTACTAGCCCTGCCCCAAGAGGATTTGCCTGCACAAGGCTCAAGCGCCTGACTGGTGCACAGGCATCCCAGTGCTGGTTCGCTGAGCGACAATAGCTGTGCTTCATACGGTTGCCGTAGGCTTTGCTTTAGGCTTTTGTGTGTGCATGTGTGTACCCGTTTATCTATGTATCTATCGTTCTTAACGTGTGTCATATCTCCTCTGGTATTATTTGATAATCAAAACCCACAATCAGTTGTAGAATTCACTTGTATAATACGGGAATCAGTAATCTTAGTGATTATGTTTTTAAACTTCCATAGAATTGTTGGAAAGACTTTTCCTGAAAGCTTAAGTCTTTAATCTCCTATATACAAAGTGACTCCTTGAAATGTGAACAATTTGATAACTGTGTATCTGTCTAATGTCTAATAATGTTCCTAATTTTATTGCTATGCATGTATATACTAGTGCAATAAAAAAAATTTTTTAAAGTGAAGTACTGTAGGGTTCCAGCGATAAAAGTAGCGTGATGGTAGCTATGTGGGATAATCCCTAGCTACTTGGTATTGTAGCGATGTGGGAAAATCCCTACTTGGCATTGGCGTATAATGCCAAAGTAGGGATTTTGCCACATTGCTACAACACCAAATACCTAGGGGGTTTACCCGTCATCTCTTACTTCACTACTTTTTATTGCTGGAACCCTACTTCATTTTAAAATTTTTTTTTATTGCACTAGACTGTTAAATTCTTTTGTTAGAGCATAGCTACAATAAAGAACAGTACATGGTTGTACGTGGTTGTATATGCCCTGTGCCTAGATAAATAAATAATATTAAAAACAGATTGATGTTGTGCTACTTCTAAACCAGGTGCCATGCAGCTAACTAGCTAACTGTAATAATACATAATTATTTATTGTAATTCTCGGATTCTTAATTCATAATAATTTTGTAAATTTTCATTTATTATGTTGCTATGCACTACTAAGGAACCACATGTTAAACAATCCACTTTTAACAATATATTACACACAGAGGAATCTTCTGTACTGTTTTATAGTATGACTATATATTATTGTATTTTTCCAACAAATTCTCTCAAAAAAGCCATAGAGCAGTTCTTCATTTTTGTTTGCATAGCTATGTAGGGGATAGCTGCACCTGTTTCCCAACTCAAAGTGATAGGCTATTCCTGGTAGTCTACAAGGCTAGCTCTGTTGTTTCTCAATTATTAAATACCTGTAAAACCCAAAGGGAAGGTAATTGAGAAAGTCTGGCGAGAGTTACCACATGGTAATTGCCAGTAGCCAGAATAGCTTCAGTTTAGCTAGTTATAGCTACCTCAGTATTTACTATTTCGATGACAAAAAATTATCACTCACCAGCATTGTTTCACTGAACCTTTCCATTATAGTACAGCCTTTAGAAAATGCGAATGAAGCATTTAATCATTACAATGATAAATTATTTTTAGGGGTGCTTGTTGCATATGAAAAGCCTGCCTTCATAGATAATAGATAATGCTGTGATACATGCTACATTATCTAGGTTTCCTTCCACTCTGATAGGGGTTTTGCTAGAATAATGTAAAAATTAATGATTAACTAGGTTATTATAGCAAACCTGAATTGGGAAGTTGGCTGCTGGTGTACAAAATGGGTCATTTCACCCACCTGTGCCCTCTCAGTAAACTGATTTAGGCATGTGCCTTGTTTTCAGAGGGGGTTTCAGCTGAAACAAGAGTTCATAATATATATATATATATAATGTATATTTCGGAGAGTATCCAACACTGTAGTGACCCTTCACAATGTACTGCATAATAATGTTATACAATAGTCATCATTACCAAAGGTGTTAACTTGCTTCAAGAGCCATAAGGGCCTTGAAGTGCTTGCAGTGCTTGCAGGTCTTCGCTTTGGTATATCAACGCCTATCAGCAAGTATTTCATGGTGAAGCCACGGGTTTAAGTTTAATGAAATTATACTGAAATATTCAGATATGTTACACAATGTTACACAATTATTATGCTGAAGGGGAAATACAGGCATTGGATACTCCCCTAATTATGTATAATAGTTATATGGGCACAATGTGGAGTCTATAAACCTGAAGGCCTGTGCTGTAGCGCACGAGTGAAGTGAGGGCACTACTAAGAGCCTAAGGGTTTATAAATTTCATAGACTCCACATTGTGCACGTATAACTGCTTTAGACTCTATTTTACATTAGACTCAGATTACTTACCTCATCTACAGCTGTTTCTGCTGTAGGCTCGACAAAAGCAACTGGTTTTCCTGCAATAGTACAAGTACCATGGCAACTATGCGTCGTCATGTGACAAAATAATAGCACTCATTGAATCACTGCACATGAACAATGCATAGCGATTGGATAAACCTAGCATATGTTATATTAGCCTGAAGTCGTGGAGTAAATTATTAGAAAACAAGGTGGAGTATTTGCCACTGCTTTACCATTGTATTAAACTAAACCTTATTTAAAACTGTTTATTATTGATTTTTTCTTTACTTTATCACAATTAGGATTGTATTGAATTGTATGTCAAACCAGAAATTATGACAGGATCTAATAAATGGTCAGCATATTATGACCGGATTTGCGAAAAGGACCTTTGTCACACACAAAATTTTACACTTTTTTTTAATGTAAAGCATCATAGTGCCATTCATTGCTTGAAATGTGCAATGAACGTAGCTACATTGTCTGGCTACATTTTGATACAATATACTAAGCACAAGTTAATCAGTATAAGGAGTCAAGTGTTAAATCATTTTTGTCTGCTGGTATGTCAAATGTGTACCTTTTCACAAATCCGGTCACATAATGTATGAGTGTCTATTGAGGAATACTCAACAACAGGTTATGTCCTAAATGTAACTGTCATCGTGATTCAGAGAAGAGAATGGAAATATGGAAGCTACCACAAATACTTGTGATTGTACTGAAGAGGTTGGTTATCTACATCTGTGACTGGCACTGCAAAAATAGGGCATAAGGGCACAAGCTAAACCCCATCACAAAGCAGATCATAAATAATCTTAATAACGGAATGATATAATTATTTACTTTTTGTAACTGGTATAATATTAGCTAATGAAAGTAGTAAAATAAGTGCTGAAACTTGCATAGCCATAATAGATGATGGCATAAAAAGTTATGGGTCTTGAAATGTTGAAAAGTAGACAGATACAATTATGTGGGCCAACATGCCCTGTTGACCTAGTCATATAATAATCTAATCCAAAACAGCCAAGCTGTAAAAAAAGTGTGCGGCCCTCAGAAAGGCTATGGTGAAAAAAGATGTGAAATCCAAGGTGGCGGCCAAGAAATGGCTGTGATGGTAGGTTAGTGGTAAAAATTTTAATAACGACAATTCAGGTGAATTTTTGTGCCGCTTCACAAAAATTCACCTGAATTGTCGTTATTAAAATTTTTACCACTAACCTACCATCACAGCCATTTCTTGGCCGCCACCTTGGATTTCACATCTTTTTTCACCATAGCCTTTCTGAGGGCCGCACACTTTTTTTACAGCTTGGCTGTTTTGGATTAGATTTCATTTCTTTTTGTATTTGTATACCCCAAAGCCGGCCTATGGCCAGCTTTGGGACTTTTTTAACCTATGTTTTTTTCTTTACTACAGGAAGAAGAAAAGATGAAGTAGATGTACTTTAAATATTTTATCAGTAAATGTACAAATTATATATACTGTATAATACATATGTGACCGGATTTGCGAAAAGGGGTCCAATTTGCCAACTTTGACAATTGATAACTTCAGATTGGAAAGAGCTATTGCCTTGATATTTGGGCAGTGGTGAGCACCACTATAGCTGAATACATGGTGAAATGTTCAGGTTAATATGTTACTTGAACACTGAGTTATGGTCTCCAACATTTACAGAATTGGATGTGTGTGGAAGACCCCTTTTCGCAAATCCGGTCACATATATTGATTACAGAAATCTCCATGGTGGTTTCTTTGTAACTGAACACTCTACAAGGTGACTTCTTCTAATTGCTCTCTCTACAGGGTGAATTGTTTGTAGCTGAACGATCTACAAGGTAACTTCTTCTAGCTGATCTCTCTACAGGGTGATGTGTTTGTAGCTGAATTTTGTATAGGTGATTTGTTTGCAGCTGAGCTCTTTACAGAATGGTTTCTTTGTAGTTGAACTCTCTAAAAGGTAACTTCTTCTAACTGATCTTTCTACAGGGCAATTTGTTTCTGGCAGAATTTTCTACAGGGTGATTTCTTTGCAGCTGAACTCTCTACATGGTGGTTTCTTTGTAGCTGAACTCTCTACAAGGTAATTTCTTCTAGCTGATCTCTCTACAGGGAGGTTTGTTTGTAGCTGAACTATCTACAAGGTAACTTCTTATAGCTGATCTCTACAGGGTGATTTGTTCGTAGTTGAATTCTGTACAGGTGATTTGTTTGCAGCTGAGCTCTTTACAAAATGGTTTCTTTGTAGCTGAACTTTCTCCAAGGTAACTTCTTCTAACTGATCTTTCTACAGGGTGATTTGTTTGTAGCTGAACTATCTACAAGGTAATTTCTTCTAGCTGATCTCTCTACAGGGCGATTTGTTTGTAGCTGAATTCTGTACAAGTGATTTGTTTGCAGCTGAGCTCTTTACAGAATAGTTTCTTTGTAGCTGAACTCTCTACAGGGTGATTTGTTTGTAGCTGAAATCCCTACAAGGTAACTTCTTCTAGCTGATCTCTCTACAGGGTGATTTGTTTGTAGCTGAACTCTCTACAGGTGATTTGTTTGTAGCTGAACTCTACAAGGCGATACTTCTAGGTGATCTCTCTACAGGATTCCTTGTTTCTAACTGAACTCTCAACAGGGTGATCTGTTCATAGCTGAACTTTCTACTGGGTGATTTGTTTGCAGCTGAACTCTCTAAATGGTGGTTTCTTTGTAGCTGAACTCTCTACAATGTGACTTCTTCTAGCTGAACTCTCTACAAGGTGACTTGTTTCTAGCTGATCTCTCTACAGGGTGACTTGTTTCTAGCTGAACTCTCTACAGGTGATTTGTTTGTAGCTGAACTCTCTACATGGTGGTTTCGTTGTAGCTGAACTCTCTACAAGGTAACTTCTTCTAGCTGATCTTTTTCACTGCATATTTGTTTGTAGCTGAGTTCTCTACAGGGTGATTTGTTTGCAGCTGAACTCTCTACATGGGAGTTTCATTGTAGCTGAACTCTCTACAATGTGACTTCTTCTAGCTGAACTCTCTACAGGGTGACTTGTTTCTAGCTGAACTCTCTACAGGTGATTTGTTTGCAGCTGAACTCTCTACATGGTGGTTTCTTTGTAGCTGAACTCTCTACAAGGTAACTTCTTCTAGCCGATCTTTCTACAAGGTAATTGAGTTTTTTGCAGCTGAACTCTTTACATGGTGGTTGCTTTGTAGCTGAACTCTCTAAAAGGTGACTTCTTCTAGCTGAACTCTCTACAGGATGATTTGTTTGCAGCTGGATTCTCTACGTGGTAGTTTCTTTGTAGCTGAACTCTCTACAATGTGACTTCTTCTAGCTGAACTCTCTACAGGATGATTTGTTTGCAGCTGGATTCTCTACGTGGTAGTTTCTTTGTAGCTGAACTCTCTACAATGTGACTTCTTCTAGCTGAACTCTCTACAGGGTGACTTGTTTTTAGCTGATCTCTCTACAGGGTGACTTGTTTCTAGCTGAACTCTCTACAGGTGATTTGTTTGCAGCTGAACTCTCTACATGGTGGTTTCTTTGTAGCTGAACTCTCTACAAGGTAACTTCTTCTAGCTGATCTTTCTACAGGGTGATTTGTTTGTAGCTGAATTCTCTACAGGGTGATTTATTTGCAGCTTAACTCTCTACAAGGTGACTTCTTCTAGCTGAACTCTCTACAGAGTGATTGATTTTTTTTGCAGCTGAACTCTCTACATGGTGGTTTCTTTGTAACTTAACTCTCTACAGGGTGATTTGTTTGTAGCTGAACTCTCTACAGGGTGATCTGTTCATAGCTGAACTCCCTATAAGGTAACTTCTTCTAGCTAATCTTTCTACAGGGCGATTTGTTTGTAGCTGAGTTCTCTACAGGGTGATTTGTTTGCAGCTGAACTCTACATGGTAGCTTCTTTGTAGCTCTACAATGTTACTTCTTCTAGCTGAACTCTCTACAAGGTGACTTGTTTCTAGCTGATCTCTCTACAGGGTGACTTGTTTCTAGCTGAACTCTCTACAGGTGATTTGTTTGCAGCTGAACTCTCTACATGATTGTTTCTTTGTAGCTGAACTCTCTACAAGGTAATTTCTTCTAGCTGATCTCTCTACAGGCCGATGTGTTTGTAGCTGAACTCTCTACATGATGGTTTCTTTGTAGCTGAACTCTCTACAAGGTGATTTCTTCTATAGCTGATCTTTCTACCGGGTGATTTGTTTGTAGTTAAACTCTCTACACGATAGTTTCTTTGTAGCTGAACTCTCTACAAGGTGATTTCTTCTATAGCTGATCTTTCTACAGGGTGATTTGTTTGTAGTTAAACTCTCTACACGATAGTTTCTTTGTAGCTGAACTCTCTACAAGGTGATTTCTTCTATAGCTGATCTTTCTACAGGGTGATTTGTTTGTACCTGAACTATCTACATGATGGTTTCTTTGTAGCTGAACTCTCTACAAGGTAACTTCTTCTAGCTGATCTCTCTACAGGACAATTTGTTTGTACCTGAACTCTCACATGATTGTTTCTTTGAAGCTGAACTCTCTACGAGGTGATTTCTTCTAGCTGATCTTTCTACAGGGTGATTTGTTTGTAGCAGAACTCTCTACAAGGAAACTTCTTCTAGCTGATCTCTCTACAGGGAGATTTGTTTGTAGCTGAACTCTCTATACATGATTTGTTTGCGGCTGAATTCTCTACATGATGGTTTCTTTGTAGCTGAACTCTCTACAAGGTAACTTCTTCTAGCTGATCTCTTTACAGGGTGAATTGTTTGTAGCAGAACGATATACAAGGTAACTTCTTCTTACTTATCTCTCTACAGGGTGATTTGTTTGTAGCTGAACTATCTACAAGGTAACTTCTTCTAGCTGATCTCTCTACAGGATGATTTGTTTGTAGCTGAACTATCTACAAGGTAACTCCTTCTAGCTGATCTCTCTACAGGGTGATTTGTTTGTAGCTGAATTCTGTATAGGTGATTTGTTTGCAGCTGAGCTGTTTACAGAATGGTTTCTTTGTAGCTGAACTCTCTACAAGGTAACTTCTTCTAGCTGATGTATCTACAGGGTCACTAGTTTGTAGCTGAATTCTCTACATGGTGGTTTCTTTGTAACTGAAGTATCTACAAGGTGACATCTTCTAGCTGATCTTTCAACAGGGTGATTTGTTTGTATCTGAACTCTCTACAAGAAATCTTCTTCTAACTGATGTTTTAACAGGGTGAATTGTTTGTAGCTGAACTCTCTACAGGGTGGTTTGTTTGTAGCTGATCTCTATACAGGTTACTTATTTCTAACTGATCTCTTGAATTCTGTTCAGGGTGACTGCTCTATTAGGATGACTGCTCTATTAGAGTATCTCGATCTCGCACTTGCTACACCAAGTTGGATTTCGTGTTATAACTCCGTGGCTTTAAGTCTGATTCTTCTACATCATTGAAGAACCTTTCTAAGATGATAACTCCATCTGTACAGCGATTTTGAAAGCATTACCCCAAGCGGTTTACCTGGTAGGCGTGGCAAGCATAATAATAATAATAATAATAAAATAAAAATATTAAAAATTAGCTAATCTCGATTGCGTAATTGTTACACACTGTTGATTTTTTCGCTGTATCTTCCTGGTTTTTAGCTCGATTTCTTTCAAACCACAAAAGGTTTGAGGTTCAATAGTTAACCTATTCACCCACCGATTTTCAGCTTCTTCCCATACGCGGTTTACCCTGTAGGCGTGACAACATATTGGTGTTATTTTTCGTGCATAATCGCTCATAACTCTTTTCCTGTTTATGGTATTCCAGCCAAAGTTGGTACCGAGATGCGCCTTTATACCCCCCTTCTGTGTGCCAAATTTCAAGGCAATCGGATAACGCGTTCGAGTTTTATAGCAGTTTTTGTAAGTGTGCGACAAGAAAAAGAAAAATAAGAAGAAGAAGAAGAAGAAGAAAAAAAAAACGAAGAAACTCAGCCAATTTTTGAAGTCGCATATCTCGGGAACGCGCGAAGCGATTTCGCTCAAATTTGGAATGTAGAGTGCTGCAGTTGGGGGGCATGTCCACAGCAAAAATCGTCTTGTTTCATCAAGGAAGCACAGAGCTACGGAGGTGCGAAAATTGCGTTTTCTTTCTTCCTGTCAATATACTCACGGGTGTTACGCGCCGGCTTCTTGGGCCGCACGACACACTACCGTGTGTCTTGATACCACTTTGACACCCCAGATTAAAGGAAACCTCAAGGCTATATTTCATGTATTGTCCTGACCACAGAGCAATATAATGATATTATTATCTAATCAAAAAAAAAATAGCTAAGCTGTAAAAATACAGTGCTGCCCCTTAAAAGGGCATTGTAAAAAACGATGTGAAAACCAAGGGGGAAGCCAAGAAATGGCTGTGATGGTTGGTTAATAGTAAAAATTTTAATAACAATTCAGGTGATTTTTTTGCCACATGTTCTTGGCACCAAATTCACCTGAATTGTCGTTGCTAAAATGTTTACCATTAACCTACCATCATGGCTATTTTGTGGCCATCATCTTGGATTTCACATATTTTTCACCATTTATATTAACATGCCATCACAGCCATTTCTTGGCTGCCACATTGGATTTCACAGATTTTGTCACTATGACCTTTGTAAGGCTGCGCCTCTTTTTACAGCTTGAGGGTTTTTGATTAGATCTCAATGTCAGTAAAGTTCACTTACCGTTGCTTATTGGTGCCATCGCAGTTGTTTAAACTTGCACTTCTCTACTTCCATCAGCTGAATTGGAACCTTCAGTATATTCAAAACATATTAAGAAATAAACTCAGACGTTTTTCTACCACTGTACTGTTGATTTACAGTCCCATTAATAGGAGTACTCGAGCATTCTTCACCGCAAGACTGGCGTAAATTCACTTACTGGCTTGTACCCAGCCTTATAACTGATTTCTGTACAAGTTCTTCCATGCTTTAAGTTGTCATAGCAGATATTATGACATGGAACTAAATCAGATCTAACTGTGCAATATATGCTTCTATCGCTTTAATACTAAAGTTTCTTTATTTCGTGTGTTATGACATAATATGATTTATATACCATAATACACTATACTGTGTTATATCTATCACACAAAACAAAATCTGACTAAATAACATGCACCAATTTATCCCACTAGTAGCAAAGGTTGATAACAGCCAAGTATATTTTACCATTTCAGTGGGCCTTTAAGATTCGTGCATTGATCATGTACTACTTTGTTGAATAAGGTTCGACTACCGTCATCAGCGAAGATATAAGATTTCTGAATATGTTCATTATCCAATAAAGGGATTGAACATGTCTCGTTATGTGGTAGGGGATGACAGTCCAAATGAATATCACCTCTATGCTATCACTGTAAGTACACACTTGTAATGATATCAATATCAACTCATTCTCTTTCTAGAACCACACTGAGACATCACATAGAGGCCACTGTAAGACATTGGCCAACAACAATAGATAAGTTACAGACCTCCATTTCCTTGTAGACACAGCTTGCTGTCAATATCCTTATAACGAAAACAAGTTCTACAAGTTTGACGATGAGAATGTATCTGAAATTGGAATCAATGAATTACAAGTAAGCAATCACCCCTATACCATTAAGATATTTGGATACCCCAAACCCACAAATCATTGTTCATGATTAAGAGTTTTAATTTTTTTAATCCATTGTTGCTAAATAATTATATATGTATTCTTAACTTTTATTAATTGCATTTGAACTTAAATGTTGTTATGGAAGCATGAATTTTCACCAAAGCACTTAGCAAACACTATGAACCAAAAATCTGACCAATGAAGAACCATGAGAACTTACTTAAATAATGTATGAAGAACATCACTTGTGAGGAACGGACAGGAGGATCTGTGAATAATGTGCTTAGTTGCTGAAATACAGCTACAATATTGTCTAAAACAAGACACCGTGGTAATAATGTTTTTAATTAAAATACACCAGCACTAGAAACATTATCTCTTACACAAGAAACCAAGCTAAAAGTATATTTATACAAAATGTTAACAGCTTTATTCGAATCCCTGATTTTTGCTCAGGAAAATATTGCCATAAATGAGTAAAACTACACATGTGCTTACAAGTGCACCAGTTGCTAAGTGTGTTGTTTCTATGTTATCTTGTACTGTTCCATGTGTTTTCTTGTACCTTTTATATACCTGTCCAGTCAGCATGCTATTATTCTACCAAAAAAATTGCCTATTACTGGCTGATACACAACAAAAAATACTAATGCCCGCTTAATTGTGCAATAATTTATTATTATTATTATTAACCATCAAATTTATGATGAACAAGGTGTATACAAAATAAAAGCAAGTGCACAGGAATTTTCAACTAGAGTAGGGACCATAGCACATTGATAAAAAGTACTGAAACAAGTTGCAGTAGTCCACGATATAAATCACAGTAAAACAATAAAAAGTGTTATATCCCTACTGTGCTCAAGATACCATAATGGAAATGCACAGTAGGGATATAACACTTCTTATTGTTTTACTGTGATTTAATATCACGGACTACTGCAACTTGTTTCAGTACTTTTTATCGATGTGCTATGGTCCCTACTCTAGTTGAAAATTCCAAATTTTTCTGTGTGCTTGTAAAAATACATTCATCTGAAAAGTGAAGTATCCATTACGCTTTGTTGTCAGCTTTGTTCAACCTGTTACGCAGCATTTCAAGAACTGTTCGAAAAGCACCTCTGCAATCCATGCATACCGAAAGAGATGGTGCCACGCGTGCCCCGGTTATATCAATTATCATCTGAAAAGTGAAGTATCCATTACGCTTCATTGTCGGCTATGTTCAACCTGTTACACAGCAGTACGAATCAAGAACTGTTTGAAAAGCACCTCTACTATCAAAATAGCCACTATGACAAACACGGACGATTTCCGTTCTTGTTTCCGTTACGAAGGGAAGCCATCACGGGCTAACGCCAAATTGACACTTTTTGCTGTCAGCAAAGATGAATGGGTCACAAAGGAGGACACTGGTAAGTCCATTAAGAATGCATTGTATGTACTGCGGTATGCCAAAAGGCACCTGTTGGGCCAAAGCGACGTTGAACAGTGAAAAAATCAAGCCTGTAACGTTAGCCATTGTTGAGTTACGTTTGTCTGAAGGAATCAGGCAGTCAGTCAGTCAGTCAGTAGAAAATTCTGTTGAATAAAAAATTTTTAAATTCCGTAGCAACTTGTTGAAAGCGTTTCGGGTCAATCTGAAATCAGTTTTGGGCTTAGTTTTACCTAACCAATACTACCTCATCGTCGTCTGGGAAAATTGAGGCTGTTTTTGGGTGATGTTATTTTGTGGGCGACACCTACTCCTTTGTGGTCCCTACTATACACTGCTATCGTAGTGTATGATATCTGGAGGCAATATTATAGTAGTGGTAATATGCTACAAATGTGAGCAATTCAGCCAACCTGATGATTTATGGTGACAGTAAACAGACATGTCTGGTTTGGATCCATCAAATATTCAAAAAAGGCTGTAACAAGACTATACACTTTTATTAGAAAAAAATTTGATGAACAGATCCAACAGTACTACAAATCAGCCAGATTTCAAGAACTTGTGTAATTCCATCCTTGAGTTATTAAATGTTTGTGAGGGCTTATCTCAACATATACGTACATACTAGAGCATCAAGTGTTGATAACAGTGGAGTATGTTATTGTGTGGATAGTGTACTTCACTTTTGTACCTACTTACATGCATAGAGATGATATTGTAGCATTGCATTATAGTAGCTATGTATTCCTTAGTGCTGTTTGGGAAGTCAAGCATATTATGTCGTATTTTTTTATAGGACATATTGTCAGAAGAGAAGTGAGAGGCTAGAGTAGAGTTGTGTAAAGTGAGAGATATCGTCAAGACAGGATTTTGGGATAGGTTGATATCGTGGAGGAATTTAAAACACTATGGAACCTCCTTTTCTTCAGAGCTACACTTTACCGTTAAACTGCAAGTGAGTATTTGTGTTTAAATATTGTATTGACTCTTCAAACCAGCATAACCTGATAATGGTTAAGGCTATGTGTTGATTTTGTCACTGTTACATGTGCTTCAGACTGATAGATCCCTTTAAGCATACCACAATCCATGTGCTTACTTTTGTCCTCCTTTGTATCCCTTTCTTTTTCTTTTTTTTTGCTGACAATGCAAGGTGTCAATTTGTGGCAGCTTGTTATGGTGTTGCCTGTAGTTTCCATGTACTGACTGTCATGTTTACAATGGAAATCATCAGTATTCTGGTTTAATTGTAGACGGACTTCTCGTACAGTCTTTTATTTGTAATGCTGCGAAATTCAGTTGAAAACAAAGTGTAATGTCCTCTTCACTTTTCAGCAGTTGATTGTTGGGTTACACATTCAGATGTAAAATTAATTTTATGATATGTCTCTTCTTTTGATGTGGTTTGTGGGTTCACCAGTCATGACTGCAGACAAGTACAAAGAAAAAAATGGAATATTAAGTTCCATTAAGAATAAAAAAGGAAAACCTGCAGATGTAAGTACGTAATAGTGGAGATTTAATACCATGGCTATAGACTGAAGTAGGGATTAAATGTGACAAGATCTGCAAAAACCTGACATTATGGTAAATTTTCAGTATATAGGCTATTGATTGCAATGGGTAAAATATTTGCATAATTGAAAAAAATTGTAAAATCTTTAAACGCTTTTTCTTTGTGAAGAAGATAAACACCTGGATATCATCATATTTGTCTACTCAAGAGAAGTTCAAAAATCTTTGTTTCGTTGCAGTAGACTAAAGGATACGTGAGTTATGGTTTTTTTTGTTTTTTTTTAACGTCACGTCTAAGCGATTGTACGTGATCGATCTTTTTTCACAGATTTAGTCTCTTTATGTAATGAAGAAAGGTGATTGAAGGGAAATCTTACCCAGTAATGGACTCCCCTATTCATGGCAAACATAATCGTCCAAGTTGCAACTCTGTACTGTATTGTGTTTGTAAGTTACAGCCATTTTTGTAAACACCTGTAATTTATTTTCCCAAATGATACTTTTCAGTACAAATCGATTTTTCTGTTGTTGCTACTTTGTAGGGCTGTAACTCCAAAAGTTGTTGGCATACGAGGCTGAAACTTGGCCAGAGCATACAGTACACTTGGCTAAGTAGATTATAAATATTCAATTTGTAAAAATGTACCATTGTGTTGGGTTTTTGCAGATCTGGTCACCAATGTCCACTAGTATAGTGTGGGTGACCTCCCTTGTTTTATTTCTGTGATCCCTAATCGAACTTACACACTTATAACACATGGTCTAGCTTTTATTCATGTATTATTATTGTTGTAATTACAGGAAACATGCAAGTTGATATCAAGGAGAACAGGCGGAGCATTGTAATTGTATGTAGTTGATGAATGGTTCATCTCTTTGTGTCAGGAGACACTTGAAGCTAAAGGAGACACTTGAAGTTAAAGCAAAAGATTTCAGAGTGAGTTAGTATCATTAATTGTGACCCAGTCTGCGTAAAGGGGTCTTATAGCCTTTCCAAATTGTCAAGTTTGACTAATCACAATTCCTCATGTTTTCAACCTATCACCTTCATATTACACCAAGCCATAGTGCTATGTTAGGGGTATAAGGTGACCATATTCACAAGTGAAGTTACAGGTTGGCAATTGAAAAGGTTATAAGACCCCTTTTCACAGGCCGGGTCACAATTTCTATTGAATTCTGTTGTATTCAAGTCATAGACAACTACACAATTTTACATGTGGAAATAAATTTTTTTGTTTTTAAATTGCATGTAAGATTTTTAGTGTTTATCTCCAGTTGTCAAACTGCTACGTATTACAGTTTTCTTCAGCCATTGGGAAGTCAGTGAGTGTCCATACAACTTGTTGTAGAACAAACAGCTGAGTTAGTTTGACAAGTTGTACCAGGTTGCACATTTCTTTTTGTGAAATAAATTTAGTGTTCTTTTCATAACTCTTACTGTATCGGCCCATACAGTACTGTATCGGCCCATACAGTACTGTATCGGCCCATACAGTACTGTATTGAGAATGTTTTAGCACTTTCAGCACAAGTTGTTGCATATGGTCAGTTACTCCCCAGCTTCTTGTTTATTCATTTTGCAGCCATAAATTAAAATGAGGTTTGGTGTTTAAACAGTTTCACAACTCTTCTTAATGTTTTGGCAGCTGACTTGTGTGATAAGTAAAAACCAGAGCTGAAGTGGATAAACAGGTTATAGTTTGTGTAAGACTATCAGTAAACTGAGTGCTACTCGTTTCAGATGCTCAAATCAGTACTGCATGTGGATCTGGGATATTTTCAACATCGAACGTAGTTATGGGACCAATAATCTTACTGCCTGTATTAACAGGCTCCACCTACTCACAGTTTGTAGTGCTTTCCCAATAAACTATGCAGTTTAGTGTATGTTCATATTGTGATACACAATACATTGTGAATTTGTACAAGCAACTGTGAAATAAACTAATTCCCACAATCAATCATTTCTAGTGGTACTATAAGTTAGGTACAGAAGTTTGTTAGGTTCTGTAACACTATTTTACAGTACTGTATGCTGAAATATAGTTAATTTTTGGCAAGGTTTCCTACAGAGACTGAAGGGAACTTGAAACTTGATGTGTAGTGTAAGCAAGGGTTCATAATATTAAAAATGAACTCTTGGTGTGGTGTAAGCATGTATGAAATTATGTATAGAAATTATGTGTACATGTAAGTATGTTTAAATAGAGAATTGGGGTGGATGCTAATGTATAATATACCACTATGTAATACTTTGTGTGGGCAGATCAAAGGAATTTTTGGGTATACGTATCTAGTATTACCCTGTGGTCCAGGCGTTAATTTTATAATAGCCTCTAACTCACGAGGTAGCAGTAGCGCCCGGTTTGTTTATAAAAGCTCAAACAGAAATCGATTATGGGAATAAATTAATGCTCACGTGGCTGTTATCTTGAGTTGCAGTTTGGCAACGAGGAGTACTCAGATGGAGACATGTCGGTATCCTTGCCATTCTATAGAAGTGATTATAATTTATTAGTAATAATTAGACAAATGTCAGACCAACTTTATGGTTGATCTGACATGGCTGCCAGCTAAAATCAGCCAACAATACTATTTGCTTTGTTTACACTGTTGGGAAACATTAGTTGAAGATGAGAACTAGTCTTATTGTGCATACACAAGTATTTTGGCACATTTTCGAATAGGGACCATATCCACATTACAGATAACACGGGTTCACCATGCTATAACGAAGTTTACCTCTTTAGCTCTTTAGTATCAAGACACACGGTAGTGTGTCGTATGACCCAAGAAGCCGGCACGCAACACCTGTGAGTATATTGACAGGAAGAACGAAAACACAATTTTCGCACCTCCGTAGCTCTGTGCTGCCTTGATGAAACAAGACGATTTTTTGCTGTGGACATTTCCTCCAACTTCAGTACTCCACATTCCAAATTTGAGCGAAATCGCTTCAAGCGTTCCCAAGATATGCGACTTAAATTGTCTTAGTTTCTTAGTTTTTTTTTTCTTTATCTTATTTTTCTTCCTCTTTTTGCACACTTACAAAAACCGCTATAAAATGTGAACACAATATCCGATTGCCTTGAAATTTGGCACACAGAAGGGGGGTATAAAGGCGCATCTCTGTACCAAATTTGGCTGGAATATGATAAACAGGCAAAGAATTATTAGTGATTATTCACGAAAAATAACACCAATATGTTGTCACGCCTACAGGGTAAACCGCTTACGGGAAGAAGCTGAAAATCGGTGGGTGAATAGATTAACTATTGAACCTCAAACCTTTTGTGGTTTGAAAGAAATCGAGCTAAAAACCAGGAAGATACAACGAAAAAACCAACAGTGTGTAACAACTATGCAATCGATGTTAACTAATAGAAAAACGACTACTTTCCACGCCCACCAGAAAAATTGCTTGGGGTAATGCTTTGAAATTCGCTGTACAGATGGAGTAATCATCTTAGAAAGGATCTTCAATGGTGTAGAAGAATCAGACTTAAAGCCACAGAGTTATAACACGAAATCCAATTTGGTGTAGCAAGTGCGAGATTGAGATACTCTAATAGAGCAGTCACCCTAATAGAGCAGTCACCCTGAAGAGAATTCAAGATATCAGCTGGAAATAGGTAACCTGTATAGAGATTAGCTACAAACAATTCACCCTGTAGAGATATCAGCTAGAAGAAGTTACCTTGTAGAGAGTTCAACTACAAAGAAACCACCATGTAGAGAGTTCAGCTACAAACAAATCGCCCTGTAGGGGGATCAGCTAGAAGAAATTACCCTGTTCAGAGTTCAGCTACAAAAAAGCCATCATGTAGAGAGTTCAGCTGCAAACAAATCACCTGTAGAGAGTTCAGCTACAAACAAATTACCCTGTAGAAAGATCAGCTAGAAGAAGTCACCTTGTAGAGAGCTCAGCTACTAACTAGTGACCCTGTAGAGACATCAGCTAGAGAAGTTACCTTGTAGATAGTTCAGTTACAAACAGTTCACCCTGTAGAGAGATCAGCTAGAAGGACTCACCTTGTAGAGTGTTCAGTTGCAAAGAAACCATGCACCATGTTGAGTTCTGTAATAAATATATGTATTATATATATATATATATATGTACCACTCTGCGTGGGCAGTTCAAAGGCACCGCCAGTGCCATAATTTGTATATTGCACTGCTGCAGACTGCAGCGAGTGCATTATAACTTATAACGCACTGGTTGCGGTTTTGTAGACCACAACGAGTGCATTATAAGTTATAATGCACCGACCGCAGTGCAATATACAGATATTGCACTGGCTGCGGTTTTGTGCAGCATAGCACAAGTGCCGGTGGCGAAGACCACTACGACACCTCACCTAATAGGTGGAAGGACACTTAACAGATCACTTGAATTCTTTTATAGCCTGACATGTAAAGGTCGATTGTGTGCCATAACGTCACCAATACGTATAATGTTTACAAGTAGCCAATGGCGATCGAAAAAGCCAACACGGGTGGCCACAACTCTAGCCTACATATATATAAACGTACTTGTACACCTTACTAGTCTGGTGCCATCTTAGCCCAGATTAAACTGTAGTCCACTTCGACAATGACTCAATAAAACAAATATATTCTAAATAATGCTAACCTTTACGTTCGATTGTGGTAACCAGTTTTGTCATGCCACCAGATTCGAGTTTAGCCAGTGTGAATAGTAAGAATTAGACTAGTATCGTTTAGTACTTAGGTTTTGTTTACTTAAACCATCTATTTAGCTGCTTTTTTTCGCTCGAGAGAATCACTATGGCGATTAGACTGGCGCTTAGTCTATATGGCGATTGAGTGATCACGCTGGCATGCTGAGCACTACATGATGAGAGTCGAACAGCGAATGCAGGTTATTGATATAACCCATAGCGTACTAGCTTTCAATATCTCAGGTGGCTGCAGTACTGCAGGGGGAACGTCATCGCAACGTCAGGCTTGGTTACCCACAATCGATGTTAGAAACCTGGCCTTTATAAGTGTTACAGCTGTCTTGTGAGACTCTCCCCACCTATTAGGTGAGTGGTACATAACAGTTATACAACGTGCACTCGTGCTCTGCCTGTATAAACGCACTTGCCTTCGGGCTTAACGGCCCTCAGGCTCGTGCGTTTATATCAGGCAGAGCACTCGTGGCCATTGTATAACTATATAATATACCACACCTGTGGTTGAGATCAAAATGGCCGTGCTGTGGTATATAACTGATATACCACGCTTTGTGGCTACGCTTACTATATATGGTGTAACTTCACACATTCCGCGAAATCCTTATCTAAACGGTAAACAAGTCTCTAATAACAAGCGCGTAAATCAACCAACAATTATTCACCTCAGGAGCTGCAACAAGTTTTGATGAACTCTTGTCTCCTTCGTGGATAACTCACTAATCGCAACTATGTGGGCGTGGCACCGTTAAAAGTGTAAAACGTCTGATCCATCAAGAATTTCTATTGATTTCCATCTCCAGGAAGTGCTGTTTCACTATAACTTACTATCTATAATCGTTTTCATCTACTGGGGTGTAGAATATAACAGTTATAACACGATTACTCGGGATATGACTAAATATACGCACTCTCACTCGAGCGCTGCGCGCTTTCGTGAATCATGCGTATATTTTAGTCATATCCCTCGTAAGCATGTTATAACTATAAAATATAATTTGTACATTTATTGATAAAATCAGAAATATTTAAAGTATTCATCTACTTCATCTTTTCTTCTTTCCTGTGGAAAAGAAAAAAAAAGATAAGTTTAAAAAGCCCCAAAGCTGGCCATACGGGGTATACAAATACAAAAAGAAGTGAAATCTAATCCAAAACAGCCAAGCTGTAAAAAGAGTGTGGCCCTCAAAAAGGCTATGGTGAAAAAAGATGTGAAATCCAAGGTGGCGGCCAAGAAATGGCTGTGATGGTAGGTTAATGGTAAAAAATTTAATAACAACAATTCAGGTGAATTTTGTGCCAAGACCCAAGCGGCACCAAAATTCACCTGAATTGTTGTTATTAAAATTTTTACCATTAACCTACCATCACAGCCATTTCTTGGCCGCCACCTTGGATTTCACATCTTTTTTCACCATAGCCTTTTTGGGGGCTGCACTCTTTTTTTACAGCTTGGCTGTTTTGGATTAGATAGGTTGTAATTAGTCTTTAAAGCATTAAAATGCTTGTAAATTCCCCACGATATGCAAAAACTCAACTTATCCGTGATATCCTTAGGACTCCTCCGTTTATTATAACAAACGTAGGTGCAATGTTACCTGCTGCCTAGCCACAATGGAATCTTTGAGGCATGTATATAAATGAATCCAGTGGTTTCACTTGTATTAGAATAGATGGTTAATCACCCGACAGGCTATCAGTCTGCACTAGAAGTGTTACATAATAGTTGTAACACGGGCACTCGTGGTGTGCCTGAATGTCCACCCTCAGCCCTTAATTCTTATAGCCTACAACGACACTTTGACTAAAGTCTGTTGACTGGGCTACTTAGAGAAAGTTAAATGAACACTGTATCTACTGCGGCTTACTTGTTATGCAGCGATGAACAACAGCGAGTCGCATTTCCGCGTTTCCAAATTCTAGCCAATTTAACAAGAGCAATTTAACTCGTCTATTTTAGTAACAAACGCTACATAACAATCCCAACTAGTCTGGGAAGGATCTGGTTTTTCCCAGAAACGGGAAGCCTATGTGTGTGTGCCTGTTTTAGCACTAGTGCATCTCACTATTAAAGGCATTGAACAGTTTGTAGTGATGTTAGATTTTGTTTCCTGTGTGATCTGTAAGGCCATGCCGCCATATGGTGGCTACAGCGGTAAATGAGTTAAAGGTTAAAATTGCCTTTGCAGGGATTTTTGTAGAAAATAAATTCAGGAAGGGCAATTCGAGCTTTTCAAAATTTGAGGGGGGGCAGAACTTAAGTCACCTAAAATTTACTTACCATAAAATTTAAATTAATTTTATCTTTGAACCAGTTGAAGCATGGTTCGGGGGGGGGGGGGGGGGGGGGGAGCAAAATGCCCCCATTGCCTCCTGCCCCCCCCTAAAAAAAATCCCTCCCTTTGCAATAGTTACTATCATGTAAAGTCTATGTGTACATTAGTAGTTGCATGTTGTGCTTATGTATGTGTATAAATCTCAATCCCACAATCAGTTTCTCCTAGGACTCCTATAAAGAGCAGTAGCATTACTAAAATAATTAGTATTGTTGAGACGTAGCATATGCATTCCGTATATGTATACGTAATTTTTTAGAAAGGGAGTGCTGCAAATGACAGTAGCAATCTTGACCTGTACAGCTTAGGGGTGGGCGATACCAGAAGCTTCAATACTATTCCAAGTACTTTTGTCATGATATTGATGAGTATCAATGCCGATACTGAGTACTTATGATTTTTGTGCTTAGTAGCCAATTTAACAGTGAACCACACATTCTCAGTGATGACTGGTGGGTTGACTAAAGCTTGTATTATAGTACAATACAGGTTTTTGCAATTGAATTTGTCACCTTTGCAATTGATTTAGTCTCTTTTGCATTAGAATTTGTCATGTTTGCACAAAAATTTGTCATAGCTACATTGACTGCAAGAAACCAGCCGCTCATGACAAAGTGAATCATCTTTGCCATGGAGAATACTACTTGAGACACTACAAGGTAACTGGAGCTGGTTTTACGCGAAGCCATTAAAGTTAATTAGCTTGTTTGTGAGTGACCACACCCATTGCTAATGGCGAAGCACAGTTGCGAATGTTGCTGAAGAAGCCCAGAGGAGGTTGGACATGATATAAGCGCTACTAAAAATTATTACTGTTAATTGCATATTTCCAATGCCAAGACAAAGATTAAGTGATAAATTTATTTATTTATTTATTTTTTATTTATTATTAATACTGTGCAGACCTCCATTAGGGAGTATAAAGCACAGATACATGCAAGAAAATAAAATGTACAACATTTTAGACTATATAGCTGGATTAATACAAAAATAGTCTACAATCCTTTTCTGAAAGTCATCTACATTGGTTGCTTCAATTGCAGTAGCTGGGAGGCTGTTCCATATTTTGATAGTGGCAGGGAAAAAAGAGTGCAAATAAATGTTTAAGTGGGCTGATACCTGTCTGAATCTGTAAGAGTGCCCTCTTGTACATGTGGTTATTGGCATAGGAAGGTGGTAACTGGAAATGGATGTTTCATTATGTAATATTTTAAAAAGCATGATAACCCGTGAGATTTCTCGCCTACACTCCAAAGATGTCCATCCAAGTGAGTTTAACATCCTTGTGACACTAGACATAAAACCATAATCACCAGTCACAAATCTTGCGGCTCTACGCTGCACCGACTCAACTAAGTTTATGTTTTTATTTGTAAAAGGTGACCACACAACACTAGAATATTCAACAACTGGTCTCACCATAGATATATAGCAGGCTTCTTTCACCCTAGCTGGGCAAGAACTAATGTTTCTTTGTAAAAAACCCCTAACTTGGTTTGCTTTATTAACAATTTTCTTAATATGTTCATTAAATGTTAAATGCTCATCCAGAATAACTCCCAAATACTTTGCATTAGGCACTGATCTCACCTCCTCACCATCCATATGTTAACAATACCTTGAGGGGTTTTGTTTGTTTGTAATGCGCAGTAGCTCACATTTGGATAAATTAAACGTCATTTGCCATGTTTTTGTCCATTGTGTTAGTGAATGCAGGTCTTGTTGTAAAATGTCATGATCTGCAGCAGAATGTATTGCTCGATAGAGCAACACGTCATCAGCATAAAGCCTAACAGATGATTTAACATTACCGGGTAGATCGTTGATATAGCAGAGGAATAATTATGGCCCTAAGACCGTCCCCTGAGGGACTCCAGATATCACATTACTAGGGCTACTGCTATATCCATTTATAATCACTTGTTGAGTTCTATTTGTCAGAAAATTCTGAATCCAATTGAGGGTATTGTTAAGAAGGTATTAGCAACAGACACACCTGGTTTTTTGTGATGTACAACAGAATTCTTATTGAAACACTAGTGCTCAAGTTTCCCGCTCTCTAATCAATTCTCCGTGAGGCCAGGCTGGAGGCGTCCGCTTCTTTTTTCAGTTTACTTGGAGGCAATTTCAGCATCCATATTACTTTCTTCAATGTTTATTCGGCTCAACCACAAGCACGTAAAGTGTCCTTATAGTTCTATCCATTGATTTATCCATAGATAACTGACGAAACTTGCAACACACGTGATCCCTTAAGATTTCAACAGTAATTTACAGGCTTGGAGTAGTGGGATTGAATGGGATAGATTGCCCTAAAACACTAAACTCGAGGTGCACTTTTGAATGGTACCTGTTAAAGCTTTGCTGAAGGCTTGGTTATACTTTCAATACAAATATATGTGCTCACGTGTGCCATGTCCATCCTCCTCTGGAAGAAGCTGTAGCTGAAGAATTATCGCCTTATAAAGAGTTGTTTACAACAGTTGTACTTCAACAAGATCATGGAGCAGCTGCTACATCTTGTTTTCGTGTTTACAGTAGCTGCCAATCTTTTTACGGACGAATTCTTGTGCAAATGGGACAAATTCTAATGCAAAAACGATTAAATCAATTGCAAAAGGGACAAAATCAATTGCAAAACCAACAAATTTAATTGCAAACAGGACGAATTCTACTGCAAAGACGACGAACTCTACTGCAAACGGGACGAATTCAATTGCAAAAACCTGTAATGGCTGAAACATTCCATTTTATAGTGTTTGCATTCGTAACACATGCACAATGTAAGTAAAATATCACGTGATCACAAAGTATCGAAAAAAGTATCAAAATTTCTGATTCTTCATAAAAAGTACACGATACCAAAGTATCGGATATTCTGGTATTGGTATTGATATTTTATTACTTGTATTGCCCACCCCTAGTATAGCTATTAAAATGTTTTTATGGTGCCTGCTATACTCAGACTCACAAAAAAAATTGAATTATTTTAGAGGAGCCTGCAAGAGTTTTTGTATTACACTGCAAGTGACTTTCATGTTGATGAGTAGGTTTTCAACTAATGTCTGGCTAACAGTAACTTCATTTTAAAATGGTGAAAGTTCTTTTCCGTTACAAAGACAAGCTACATATTATTAAGTTATATTGACTGCGTAGTTTTGTAGTTAACTTTTGTAGTAAACTGTACACGGGCTCTACCTTACTGTTTATTCACTCATAGTTGTGATGGATGATACTGAGTCAGGTTCATAGTGATATACAACAACTACAGTTACTGTAGGAGGGAACAGAATAAAGGTATGTACGTACATACGTATTTAGTGTTGTTGCAAGAAACTAGGGCTGCACCGATTCTAGTATCGGTATCGGTATCGGGCCGATACTGCTGTTTTCATGAAGTATCGGAATCGGCCATTATATATTTTGCAAATACCGATTCTTTATCACGTGCGAGAATAAAATAACATTCGTTTGTACTTGCTTATTTTACTAGCACAGTGGATGCCTAAAAGCATCAAGTATAATACTAATAGCTACCAGCAAAATTACTGATCTATGCTGAAACCTACGTGTGAAAGCACTTTACTGAGAAAGAGATCGATATACTCTAATAGAACAGTTAATAACTCTAATAGAGCAATCAGATAAAAGTGAGTTTCAGTATTTTTTTTGTAAACACCATTATGATATTATTATCTACACTTCTCCAGAAGAATACTGGAATATCCACTGGTTTGCATTTCAGTGACTTCCTTCTTTGTGAATCTGATTGGCTACTTCATTATAAACATGAACCATACTGAAAATGTGTACAAGAATACCATGAAATGCACTATATAATAAATTTGTGCACTATGAAGTAGCTACTTTAAGGTACTTGGTATCGGTACTTGTACTTGCAGATACTTCCCAGCTGAGTACTTGGTATTTGAAGTATCGGTAAAAAGTGGAATTGGTGCAGCCCTACAAGAAACTAACATAATTTATATGCTAAAGTAATTGGAAACATATGATAGTTACCGTGACCTTAAAAACTGCAAACTAAAAGTTATAGCCCTTTAAAACTATGCTGTAAGTCTTGGTATTGAGTGGTTTTAACGGTTTTAAAAATGGCACAGTTCTTTGTGATGGTATTGCAGTATGATTATAACATTGCATGATTTGTAGTGTGTGTACGTGCGTGTGTGGTGTGAGTGAGTGAGTGAGTGAGTGAGTGAGTGAGTGAGTGAGTGTGTGTGTGTGTGTGTGTGTGTGTGTGTGTGTGTGTGTGTGTGTGTGTGTGTGTGTGTGTGTGTGTGTGTGTGTGTGTGTGTGTGTGTGTGTGTATGCTAAAGTAGTTTTAAAGGGGAACTGAAGAGGAAATTAAAATACAACGCTATTATGATAAATTTGTTTATAATATAATCTGTAATCCATATGTAATGCTTAAAACCGCAGAAAATTTCTTTTTCATACGTAAGTTATTAAACGTGAAAGTTGGGTGATGCACACCCCTTTCGGTCACCATGGTATTTGTGGCATGACATCACTGGACCCAAATGCAAAGAATTTCCCTTTGGATTGCACTGGATTGATTAGTACATTAACATTTCGAGCAGATTGGTACTCTACTGTATTGCCAAAGGCTGCAACAACAACCAGTGCTGTGCTCCTAAGGGTACTAGCATACTAGCTTTCATCGTTTGCCAATAAAAGAGCCTACCTTGTTGAAACAAGTAAGATTTTTCGTGAATGTTTAAAAGTACTCACATTACTGCACATGTCCTGGCAGTAGCTTGTCAAACTGAAATTGGTGAATTCACCTATCGAAGACCTGAATGCTAGTGTTTGTAAGTGTGCAAATTTTTTAGGCCTAAAGTTAACATAAACCGATATGTTGTGTGTTGTATTAGAACATAGTGCACATGCATCAGTGTACTGGTCAGATTTAAGAGGATTCTGATCAGATTTAAGAGGGTATTGGTTAGAGTTAAGAGGGTACTGGTTGGAGTTTAGGGGCACTGGTTGTTTTGAACCGCTGCCAACCAGTGTGGGCAGAACCCTTCAGCAAACCTGTGATCAATAGCTAGAAACTGATTCTTTAATAATTGTACTTACCATTTGTGAGCAATATCGCTGTACTGGTACTCTGCTATGTGTTTTATGAGCTTGCTTGAAGCTGGTGTGAATGCCAAACTGCTGACTAGCTGTCACCCCAGACTCCTATAGACATTGTAGCAATGATTTTGTTGCTACCAGTAATGTATATTATTATTCATTGTTTCAAACAAACTTATAATGGCCTGTGCAATACAATTGGTTGTGTATTTCGTAAACGTTTTGAAAACGATTGAACTAGTGCTAGCGTTTTTATTCCGTTTTAAAAGCATTTTCTTAGGATTCTGCTCCACGTAACGAAAATGAAACAGCAGCGGAACAGGAACTTTTTTATCCGCTACTGTATTTTATCTTTTGTTGTAGTCTAAAAAGTAGTGCTTAGAGTCAGTGTGTTCGTATTCCTGAATACATATGTACATTCAAACTAAACACTTTTTAGTAGTATAAATTCACCAGTTGGAATTTAAAGATCTTGCTACCTTTCAAATGCAAATGTCAAAGCGTTCATTAGTAATCTGCTTTGATAATTACAGTTATAGACATTTGAAGTTTCCTACACAAGGCAAGGCATCATGGAGGCAGCAAGAATGGAGGATTTTGAGTGCAGGTGTTGTGTGCATGGTTACCACATATATCAGACAATATGGGATGTAATAATGGGAGAGACGCTAGAGTGTACAAGAGCACCACTCAATGAGCATGACAGATATTTGGTGGCAGTGAAAAAAGATGGCTTCATCATTGGACAGCTGCCAAGAAAGATTTCAAGGATTTGTTTGCTATTTTTTTGCAATGAGGCGGATGCATAAGTTGCACAATACTTGGTAGAAGGTGTTATTCATCAGACCTACTACAAGGTGTGTATGGAAATTCCATGCCTACTTAATTTTAGAGCACCCTCAAAAGAAATACAAAAGTTGAAAACTGTTTTCTGTATATGATTAAGCAATGATGAGATACGGAAAGCTGAGAGGAAACTCAAGGATGAACTGTAAGTTCATTACACATGATTTTTTCCTGTACAAAATTATTTTCCCTGTTAGCATTCACATATGGTAAAATAATTCTTTCAATGTGTTGTATCATGGTAGTTTCTGTTGAATAGTGAGTTTTAGTATGATGTGATGTGCCAATCCACTGGGAACTTGTAGTGAGGAAGACAACGTTCGTTGTACCTGTATAAATTAATTGAATAAGGAGAAAATCTCCCTGAATAGATCCATAAAACGGCTGTGATCTGCTGCTTATCTTTCAAACCGGTAAGCTGTACTCTTGTTGTACCTTGCACATGCATCGTCCAAGGTGAAGACAGGACAACAATGATTTCTGTTTGATCCCAATTTAAAATCAACTCTGGTGGGATTTCCTCCATTGTAACTGTTTCAACCACTGATCAAAGAAATGACTCGTTGATTTCAGAAAAATCTGTCACACTGTATTTGCTCTTAGCTGTTGTGGCTTTTCCCTCACTTTCTTGACGTACAACTGTAATTTTTTTATCCAGGTCTTTTCCCAAAAGTAGTGACCTTCCACGTGCATTTTCTGGCAGAGTCCTTATAGGTTAGTAATACCACACTGCTGGCGGAGTTTCATGTCCTCTCAATATGTGTCACGTATTGAACAGGCAATTGTATCTGTAACATGAAGTTTCAACACCCTTGAGTAGTGTCTTACGGCTGCTGCAGCAACACCATACTGGTAAGCATAACTTCCGATCCCAGCACATTCTGTGACTGTCTGAGTACCTGTACAAATTGTAGTAAAGTATGGTACAATCAGTAGCTACTTGTTATATGCTCCATGCTTTCCAGTGGAGCAGGAACTGCCACTTGTTGTTTTCAACAAGGCTTCTATTTTGCTGTTTGCAGAAGCTATAGCACTAGGAGTTAGTAAAGTAGAAAGTGATCCACGTGGATCTGGGAGGTCCAGCTGATCTCGACGACGGAGTTTGAAGTATTTTAAAATAGACATTACTTTCTCAGTCCGACATTACGCTTCAATTCAAGCCAATAATAACTTGACCTCGCAACCAACCAGCAAAAATGGGCCATTAACCTTGCAAATGATCACGTCATGTTTGTACTGTGACTGCAGTGTTTTTTCATAGCTAAATTATTTTCGTGCAATGTGTTTTCGTGGGCCTGTGCACCCACAAAAATATTATAGCAAATATTTTCCTGACTACGGTAATATAAATTGTAGCTACATAAATGTAGCATGTTGCACATATATGCTACACACATGTGCACACACTTACAGTGACACATTTACACTGCAGCCAGATCACATAATATGTGGATTTATTTACAAAACTCAAAACCACAATTATTTATAACACGTGCGCCTATAAAAATACTGTCCACAATACTATGTACTAGATTCAACTAAACGTTATTCATTTGTCATTATTTTTTGGAAAAGATCATAAAGTTTTGGAAACGTTTGTGATGGCATATATTTATCTCTATCAATGTAAGAATATAATTTTAGCATCTCTGGTTTGTAATTCTGAAGTTCAACTGAGTCTCAAGTTTTCTGCACTGCCATGCTGACTAGTATTTTGCTTTAACCCTTAAACCTGCACGAGATTGTTAATAATGAAAACTTATATGTCAATAAATTGGCTTGTAAACATGGCCACAGAAAGTGTTGCTCTTTCCATACAGCTACACAATTTGTGTCATTATATTTGTGATTACCTAAGGGCTTACATCAAAAGTATGGGGCCAAAACTTGCCATAAAACAATGAATGTAAGTTAACCCATTACGGTTAATCTACTTCAGGAAAGAACCAAGAAGATATGTGACCCACAGCCATAAATCTCTATTGATGAGAGCATGATTGGAACCAAAACTGGCTCATTATATGCCTAAAAAGCCTATCAAAGGGGCATAAAGGTGTGGGTCTGTACTGACTCTGCTAGTAGATACATTTATAATTTTGATGTATATATTTTGATGTAAATGGACTGGTCGTACTGTACTTTCCAAAGCTTATCAGTAGATAAAGAAGCAACTGAGTTATTCACTAGATGCAGATTTTATTTTTGATTTCAATAAAATGATCCCTTGACATTATCATACGGAACCACAAATGACATAAAATTGGGTTGTTTCACCAATATTCTTTGTAACTTGGAAGCCTTACCAAGCCCATCAAAATAACCTTTTCAGTAAGACCCAGCAATTCCTCTTTAGTTGTTGGTGACCAAGTGTTAGTGGCTTAACTTTGCTCAGCATACGTACTTGTTAATTTACAATAGCAGCTCATCAAAAAAATTCTACAGGTAGAAATATAGACTAAGGGAATCCATCACAGCATTTGCATCCATAGATTCCGTAGTTTGCTCAGCAAAGAACCTATGAATGGGAATAACTTTGAAGCATGCTTTGAGCTTTTTGATTCTTTCCAGTCTCAGTTTAGTTTCTCCTGCAACACTTACTACAACTACTTCATGTAACACCACAGCCTCGTGTTTGAGGAGTATGCCTATTCCCTTTGTGAAGTACTGTGATGATTTCTGGTGAATCACTGTAACTTCTTCTTTGTGTAACAACACTATATCCCACTTGAGGTGTACCCCTGCCTTTCTTTCGTGAAGTACCTTGGCCTGTTTCTCTTTACGAAACACTGGCTGATTTCCAGTGAATCAGTGCAACTTCTTCTTTGTGTAGCATTACTACCTCCAGCTTGAGGGGACACCTAGCCTGTCCCTCCTTCGTGAAGTACTCTGACTTCTTCCTCTTTGTTGAAGGCTAATATCTCTTGCCCTTTGTGGATTTCTGGTGAATGTACCGCAACTTCTTCCTTGTGTAGCAATACTACTTCGTTATCCTTATCCCTCCTCTGTGAAGCACTTACCTCTTCATGAAACAGTGTGGCTGATTTCTGGCAAAGCACTACTGCTTCTCCCTCATGAAATACTGCAGTTTCTTGTTGGCGAATTGGTTTTTCTTCCATGGTGAGGTACTGTGGCTGTGAAGAAGTGCCTCCTAATCCTTCTGATACATGCTCTGATTCACTACAAACTCCTACATTGCTCAATGGATACAAAATAATCCATTTCATGGCTGCCCTTGATCATGTTCTGATGATGCAGTATTTCACTATTTATGTGATACATCATTGTTGGAAATTTAAAGTAATAAAACTGCTAATAAGCTTACTATTTTATAGGTCTAATGTATACACGTAGCTATAATATGCATCTAATGCTTTAGCCTTCCTGGTTCAGAGCTACTGAGGCTGTCATCACTGTTGAAGTTTCTCTCAGCTAGAAACAGTAAAACTTGTAATAAGCTTAGTTTATACGATCATACAAGTATTAATATGTACTACATGTTTATATAGCTTGAGTCCTATGTGATTCAGAGCTATCAAAATCTGGGTCAAAAAAGAGCAATGAATCACGTTCAGCTGGTAAAGGGCACCCTTGCTCTATAAATAGCAAAGCAGTAGACAATGGTCATAGATATCCGGTTCAATCCACTGATCTATATACAGTACTCCTTTACTACCAATGTATCCTCCCATACTTTCATGGTAACAAGCCCTCGCTGGCAAGGCCAAGCGTAGTTCTTCCTAGAATCTGAAAGTTTGTGTCCTACGTATTATGATTTGATCATACGTGACAATACTATGGTTGTTTCTCTTCTGCATACATCACATTGAATCACATATCTGCAATTACATTATGGGACATAGTTCAGACCACAGGAATCTACGTAATATAGTAACCCGATGGCCCTGTGTTGTGGCACTTGAGCAAAGCGAAAGCACTGCTATAAGGGTTAACTCATTCTAGCTACAGTATCAGATGTTCGGATTGGCTCAGTGTAGGCTGGGAAACTACAAGCCATCAAACAAAAGTAGTTTACACAGTAGAAACTTGTCCAGCTAAATCTTTGTCATATAACTGGTAACTACACAGCTGATAGTTAGCCGAATTTGTGTGGTGGCTTTAAATAGAATTATACAGTGAGGCAAAGTTATGGAGTAGAAGTATTAAACCTTTTTGTGTTACAGAAGTATGAAGTAGATTGTTCACTATTTTGTGAAAGGCTTTTAGTTAGCAAAGTGATCTTTGGGACTGCAAAAGAGGTAACCGCTTAATGCAAACAATCGATTGGGAATCAGTTGGGACCATTATCATGTGGCAATTATGCTAAGTTGACTGGACAACTCAGGTGACTGTTAAGGAAACATCATTGTTCTCAGTACCTGGTAATGATTCAGCTATCAAGATTACATAGTTAGGTATGGGCGGTATCTTTGTAATATCGTTGTGCTGTGGTACATATTGTGATACCTGTATTGTCATTTAGTGAAATGATATTATCATGATATCAATATTGCTAGAGGTGTATCGATAGAGAAATTTTAAACTGATCCGATATAATTCGATATACCGAGTCTAAACACCAATACTGAGCCGATATACCGATATAATCAATTATTTAGCTTGGAGAAAACTAAATAGGGAACCATTTATAGCCTATCTAGTTGAATCAAAATAGTACTTCAAAGTGCTAACAATCAATGGCAATACATGGTTGCCTGGGTGGTGTGGCCTCAATTAATAACCCAGGCAGTAAGGCAATCACAAATATTTTAATGCATGCTCCCACTAAGATTGGTCCACATTACTCCGTATTTTAATAGCTTGTAAGGATCACTGGTTGTTTCAAGTTGTGTTTCTATCACATGACTGCTTTATATAACTTGCCACTATGATTGTTTGTTGTATGGGTTGGTAAGTATTGTAACGAGGAGTGTTCAGCTGTGCATGTATTTCTATAGTTTCTGATAGCATAGCGTTTTGTTTCAAGTAGAAAGCTACTGCTTATCCTGCCTTGTTAGCTGTGTGACAGAGAGTATAATGTGGCTCAACCATGGCAAAGACAATTCAGTTTTATATCGGTATATCATATGGGTTTTTGGTAATTATATCGAGACCTTCTGAAAATCCATATCAGCCTAACTTGAAGTTTTCCTGTTAAGCACAATGATGTATTTCACCGTCTGTATGAAGGTAAGTTTTTAGTGGGTTCGAGATGAGCTAGGATTGTCCTTGCTTTGCCGGGATGCTCGCTTTGCTTGCTCCAACCTTAGCTTGCCTCAACCTTAGCTTGCCTCAACCTTAGCTTGCCTCAAAACTCGCCTTCATACAACTAATGTAGAGTAGTTTTTGTTATTCAAATAACAACAAAAGAAACTTTTGGTTCAATAACCCTTTCCTATAAGGAAACTCAACCTCCATGATCCCTAATATACAGTACTACTATACTGTATGATAAAACTCCATAGCTAGGACCATAACCACCTGTGAAATAGATGTGCTGTTTAATGAAAACATGGTCCTTCCAATACAATATTAATGCACACTTTCACCTTTGATATTACTGGTTTATGTGGAAGTTCAAAACTGACAATTGTACAATGAAATCAAGTCACTTATATTAACAAAAATATATGTGACTGTCTAAAAATTTCGACGCACTACATTAGGCCAGTAGTAAAGGGGAAGTGTATATCATCTTCATCACTTTGTATTGTGTAATAGTACCTGTTATATAATGTCACTAGTCACAATGCATTGTGGGTTTTAGTTTATTAAAATGTTTTTGCCCATTAGGTGTAGTACAGATTATAGCTGATAGAGCTCTATATGTTTGCCCCACACTATGCAGCCTTTGATGTGTAACTGAGTTGTAACGAACAAAGTAAATCGTACAACACTTCTGAGAAATACATACATACCAAACACAAAACATTTTACCATAGGGGTCATTAATGCAAATTTGCAACCTCATATCATGATCACTTCATATTTTGTAATATGGTGGAACCTGTCTATATTGGTCACCTTGGGACCAGATATATCTGGCCTCTTTATATACAGGTGGCTGTTATAGAGAAAACCTGCATAAAGTGGTCAGCAGCATTTTAGTGGCTATGACCGTTATAAATGAGTGATTATTATTATTAAGAGGTTTGCGCCAACTGCAATGCAGTAATATTTTAGTACAGAAAGGGCAAGGTGAGCTTGTTATGAATGTTTGTTATAGCTATTGAATACGTTTAAGCAATGAAGCCTGATAGATTATAAGGTAAGTGTGGGTAATTCCGGACAGCGGCTAATTCCGGACACTTAGATCATTCTCAACGATGGTAGAATCCCTGGGCCTATAATGTAGTATACTAATGCAGTGTCCTATGGCCTATATACAAACCAAAATTGAAGTGAATCCGTTATTCCACCTTGAAGTTTGACTCGTATTTGTAGCGCAATCAGGAGTAATTTTGTTCAAGAAAATGTCAGGTAGCCCAAGCTCATATTTTCAATTTTCAAAGATTTATATGAAGATCATACTCTCGGCTAATTGCATACTAAAACTCATAAGAATCCATGCAGCACAGACGGAGTGGCAGTCGATTTTTCAGCAGCTGCTCGGTTGTAATACAAAGAAAATATTCGCGAATTACATAAACTTTTTAAAATATGCACTGTTGCTTTCTCCCAAAGGGTATGAACTTTCTACTTGACTTATAAGCTGCAGATCAGTGGTACTTTAGTCTCCATACTTCAAAGAGGATTGGTATAACCTGTGGAAGGCGCTAGTTGCTTGTTATTGGAAGTGTCCGGAATTAGCCGCATGTTGCATTTTTACATGCTATTAAATTTCGGCTCATAACTCCTCAGCAGTTGATTGTATTGGAATGAAATTTGTACTGCAGATACACCATGAGATAGGCTTTAAAATGATTCCTAGAGTTTGTCTTAACTCGTTGTGAGTGCAGTGTTAGAGCGATTTTACTAAAGAGTGTCCGGAATTACCCTCATTTACCTTATAGTATTCATTGAAAGGCAGAAAGTGTGATAATTGAGCATTAATTGAAGCAGTGCTGTGGTACCAGACAATTTGCTTAACAAACCACCATAAAAGGTAGCGACCACTATACTGTATAGCCTAAATATTTCAAGTGGGGAATTTTTGCTGATTTTGTGGTTTTGAGGGTTATCAGCAAAAAATTTTGCCTCGAAATACTTAGACCTCCATATAGTCTAATGTATTTTGGGAGTGCTTACTAATCCACGAAAAATTTATTTTCAGCATTTAGCAACATTGCTCAACCTCAAAATATTTGTCCCTCGGAATATTTAGGTTATATGGTACGAAGGAGAATGTTATTTATACTGTGATTCATAGGTGAATTCTTGGTTGGCCGTTATACACATTAGACAGGTGACCACAACCACAATGCATACATTTGTGTGGGAAAATATTTGGGACCTCGTGACCATGGCCGTTATGCATAAGTGACCACTTAATCCAGGTGACCGTAACACAGGTTCCACTGTAGTACATGCTATATATGTCGCTTGTCACAATGCATTGTGGGTTTTAGTTTATTAAAATGTTTTTGCCCATTAGGTGTAGTACAGTTTATAGCTGATAGAGCTCTATATGTTTGTCCCACACTATGCATCCTTTGATGCGTAACTAAGTTGTAACGAACAAAGCAAATTGTACAACACTACTGAGAAATACAAACACAAAACACTTTACCATAGGAGCCACTAATGCAAATTTGCACCCTCCTCTCATAGTTCACAGTTTGTAGTTTAGAATTTTTGAATCTTGTGTAGGCTAAGCTCACTAAGGCTTATAGATGTAGCCACCTAAATACTACACATAATATTAGCAATTTCTCACTTACAGTATCAATGTATGTATCCAGTGTTCAAGAATCCATAATTATAATTTTCAACTGTTTTATATATTGTATCTATTTCTTACCAATTAACTTGTTGACAGACTCTTCCCCAGCAGTGCAGTCCTGAACAACTTCAAAGCCATAGAACATTGCCACACCTCATAACAAATTGAGCTGGGTGGGGAAAAGTAATGCTAAACTAAAGCCTATCATGCTCAAAATTACATTTTCAAACTCAACTTGAAGATTATGTTTGAGAGCTGACCATTTAAGAGTATATTTCCTGGCACAGTACAGTTGTACTGTACAGGGGGGTTATTTGGTAGTTTGGGTTTTCTGGCCAAAAATGTCACCCCAAAACCAGCTTCATAATACTTTCCTGGTTTCTTGGCAGTATTAGTTAGGTAGTGCCTTCCCCTGAATGCTTCCAATAGATTGCTACATTTTAAAAAATTTATTCAATGGAATTTTCTACTGCCTACCTGATGTCTTCAGGCAAGCGTAACTAGATACTGCCTAAGGCTACAGGCTTGATTTTTCACTGTTCGACATTGCTTCAGCCTGACGGCATACTGCAGTACAGACAATACATGCATCATGGACTTACCTCTGTCCTCTCATTTCTTTTTGCTGACAGCCCAAGGTGTCAATTTGTGGTAGTGTGTGATGTCATTTGACTAGTTTAGTAACAGTACCATGGTGTGGACAATTGTAGTTTACCATCGAACACTACTCCTTGCTGTTTGCAAAAAGTCTGTCCAAAAATTAGAGATCTTAGTCACTATGACGTCACAATCAATATTGACAGTAGACATTGGATTCCTTGTATACTGTGTTGCAAAACAACTGATTGTGGGTTTAAATTCTGGAGGACTGCTTAATTTCTACCACTACACACTCAGATAATTTAGGATGACAGAATCATGCTGCCTAGCCATATATATTTAGATAATTATTTTTCCTTTGATGTCTGAGGTTACTAAATCCAATAGATACCTGTGGCAGGGTTACTAAATAGTTAGTAACCTGTGGTCTCACTGGTGGTTGTTTGCTACATTCATCAAACGAAAATCGGCAAAGCCAAATACAAATTGTCCTTACTGTTAGCTTACTTTCTGGGCAAGACAAGCATTGTTAGCATTCAGCTAAGCATTCAATACCAATGTCTGGCTGTGCTTCGGTGTGGCACTGGCACAACAAGCTCAAAGGATAAATCTCGATGCTAGCAGTCACAATTTGCTTCTTAATTAACCCTTCGAAGACAGAATTAATTTGGAATATGAAATAATGCGTAAGTGTGTACTGTAGGCAGAGAGCATCAGGCTTCTATTACTGCACAATGGGATATTCTTTTGCACAAAATAAAACTTTATTTCAAGCACTACAAGAACATGTAAACAATTTTACACAACACTAAAGAGTACTTTGATACGAAGTGATGAATGGCAAACATCGTCTTCACCAGAACTAGATGGCATTTTAATTAATACGAGCATCCATTTTAAAATCACATGATCTATTGTATACCACTCGATTCAGCAGTGCACGAGGATTCTAATGGTACTTAGTTTAAGGCCATAGCTTAAAGCATGGCGAAGATGTGCCTTGATTAGTGAAGCAGTGTACAGCCATGAAGGATATTTGATGAAGAAGGCTCTTTTCTAAGTGGTGTGATGAACAGATTCTTCGATGCTTGGTGCCATTTTATTGGGACGTTTATGATAAGTAAAGTGCTGGCTGTGGGATCTTTCTGTCATTACTACCTGAGACATTATTTGAGTTTGTATAGAGGCATGCGTCAAAGCCTCATGTAGGCTTACAGTTGTCAAAGGGTTAATTAATAGCTTATTTGCTGGACAAGACAAGCATCTTTCTAGCCCGGCATAGTAACTACTTGATACTTGCACTAGTCACGCAATGGTTTTGATTGTCATGCCGGTGCTGTGGCACTGACACAATCAACTCGACTTAAGGATAAATCTCAATGCTAGTACGCACAATTTGCCACTTTCTCTCACTGTTTCTCAACCTAGGAAAGTTTCTAAATCTAGGAAGTTTTCTAAACCACTTATAATGGGTCGACGTCGGTTTCTGTGGCCTTGGTGATTAAGTTTGTCTCGCCCACATTGCCATCAGGTCTCTAAATAGCATAGAAACCTCGTCGGCCCATTCTAACTAATACATTATGGTGTTGTGGTACAACTACTGTCTTACCTAGTCATACCAAAGTATTTAAAGCCACAGTATTATATGGGCCTCATAACTGAAATCATGATACCAAATTATTAATTTGGGTGTGATTCCATGCATGAGTGCATGTGTGTGATCAAGGCCACCAAAAGGAATGGGGGGGGGGGGGGGGGGGGGGAGGGCAACCGGGGCATTTTGCCCTGGGCCCCACTTTGTAAGGGCCCCCCAGGGGCCTCATACAGTAGCAGCTGCCCCATAGCAACATATGCACACATAGCTACAATAAAACGAACGTACAACAGTGTAAATCTTCCCTGTAGATCTAAACCTCAGCATGAGAGATACCATCCAAGCTCAATGAGTTCCATAGCAATGCAGTGCAGCAATGGCAGTAAACCATTACTCGTAATATATCTTATAAGGTGCCTATATAGACAGTGTGACTTCTACAAAGATCGAGATACTCTAATAGAACAGTCACCCTATTACAGCAGTCAGGCAAATATTCAGTAATAGTAACTGTTGAGGATCAGTCTCAGACTGGCATAGGGTAGAAAATTTTCCTAGGTGGAGAAAGCTTGCTGTATTATATAACTTCAAACTTGAGATGTCCTAATCCAACAATCCAATAAATTATAATTATACTGTGATTAATTATTAAAATCACTCTCATATTTAATCTCAGGGAGTATAATATTCAGGTATTTCCTGGGGGCATTCCCCCAGACCCCCTGGCTTGGCATGCTTCACATGCTAAAACTATCGATAAGCTTATCATTTAGTGGCTAGCGGTTTGCTTTTAGTTGTAGTCAGCTTGTTCTTGTATAATCACTCTTGTATTCAATCTCATAGTCTAATTTTCAAAATTTTCCTGGGGGGGCACCCCCAGACCCCTTTAGGCTGGCATTCTCATTCCTTATTAATTACTAAGGAGACAGCACAGCTGGTTTGCCTAGGATGTAAAATCAACAATAGTGCAGTGCATGCTGCAATCAACGAGTATGTACGGCATGCCTTGCATGCTAAAACTGACCGGCTTGTAGTCTAGTAGCTAGTTAGCTAAGCTTGTGTTCTTGTAAAATTGCTCTCATATTCTATCTCAGGGAGTCTAATTTTCAAAATTTTCCTGGGGCATGCCCCCCAGCTTGGTTTGCATGTTAAAACTGATAATAACTTTATCAGTTAGTAGCTAGTTTGCTTTTAATTGTTCTGTACAGTCTTCATGGTAACAGTCAGCCAAGTCATGCTCAGAGAGACAGAGAGAGAGAGAGAGAGAGAGGGGGGAGAAGAGAGAGAGAGAATAGTAATCAGGCATGCATGCATCTGGTTAAAACAAACTGTGGGTTTGATAATTACATTCAAAGGCCTCCAATAATTGTATGACCTTTTCCAAAAAAAGCATTAAATTATGGGTTTAAGTTTACAGTTGTGCTAATATGTCACAGTTGTTTATATAGTAGTGCATGTTAATTTCGATTGTGGGTTTGAGTTTGTACTAGTATAGAATGGTTTGGGTTTGTAAGATTGGGTATTCTAAAGGCCATATACATACGTAGCTTCCTTAGTAAGCCACTTGTTGGACAGACTTCCTTGTGATGTATAAGAAGTGTATTTATACTGTATAGCTGGTTTTTGTTGCGAGGAATTTTTTCACATCAGATATGAATTCACAAAAATTTAATCCACTATGATAAAAGCACTGCCACTATTAATATATCACCACTGTTTACCCATTACTACACAAGCTATATCACCACCTTGCTCTATAAACATAATCTTGATATTTTTCTTGGCAAGTTTTGTCTGAATCCTTCGTAATGCCACCGCATTTTAATCTACAATGTTGTACAATTCCCTATCAGTTCCTCAAGCACTGCAGTCCATATTTCGTTATAAACGTGGTAGCCACAAATGCAACAACTTTTGCAAAGCACCAAGATCATTTTCCAACAAGTTTCCAATGTTCTCTTCACTGGTGAGCTTCTAAAAGGATACTAAATAGCTGCGAGATTTAATTTGTGTGATGACAGGGTGTTTAAAATTTGTGACATAATTTTTTTTATTCTCAGCATTTATAGCTTGTGACAAAAACCAGCTACACAGTAGTTAATTTTCTTGCATTAGTTAGCCTATGTATACAACAGGGATGGAAGATAAAAAAATATAGTGGTACCAATAATGAAGTGTTTGAAATTTTGGTATAAACTATTTATTTATACATTTACTTGTATTCTGTTACGTAGATATAGCTTTTAGCATGATATATATCAAACTTGGATTTCTGGACAATAAGCCCAAATTCTATCAATACTGTAGTGAATTGTGTAATTGACCATCCGTCATTTCTTACCATTTTTCGGGCAAAAATTCATTTGTTTGGCAAACAAATGTACACTGCATGTTTGTGAGTAATACACAACAAAAAAAAGTTAATACGCTTCTAACACCACTGACCAATTTCTTACCCATTTTAAACACATACATAATACTCGTACTAAACACATTTTGAACACATCTTGTACATACCATCTTGTACATACATGTGTATGTACAAGTAACATTATTAATGTTGAATTAATAATATTATTAAATTGACAACTTTATCACTGCTGCTACTACTTAGATATCCTCACAAGCTAAGCCTTACTGTTTGACTGTTAGTAATATGTTGTAGTTTGTAGTGTATTATTATGATAGGTGAATCATATGTGATTGGATTTGCGAAAACTGGACATAATCATACATTTTTCCAATTCTATTTAATTAATTTTTGTAATCTACTTAGCCAAGTGTATGCTAAAATGGTAGGGTTTCAGTCTCATATGCTGAGATCTTTTGGAGTTACAGTCCTACAAAATAGCAACAAAAGAAAGATTGATTTGTACAGCAAGTGTAGGGAAATTAAAAATTACAGGTGCTTACTAAAACGGTTGTAACTAACAAATGCAATGCTACAGAGAGTTAAGACTTGCACCATCGTGTTTTTCATGAACAGTGGAATTCATTGCTAAGTATGTTTTTTCTTCTGCTACCTTCCTTCACCACACACAAAGACAAAATCAATGAAGAAAAATTGATCATGTACTATTGCTTCAACGTGATGTAAACAAGTACCCATAACTTACATTTCCTTTGGTGTACTGAAATGAAACAAAGATTTTCAAACTCCTCTTGAGTAGGGGAATACGTTGATATCCAGGTTTTTATTGTTCAATCCTTTCTTCACAGACAAACAAGGCTTTTAAAAAATTACGAAATTTTATTTGATAATATGCGTATATTTTACCCATTGCATTCAGTGCTTTATACTATAAATTAGGCTGATGCGATTATGTCTGGTTTCTGCAGATCCAGTCACATATATGTATGACTGGATATGCAAGAATCCCACAAGCCTAATTTTACTCTTGTTTTCGCCTTTACCCTGGTTGCAGTAAAGATCTAAAAGACATAACTTACCCAGAAATGGATTTGACTATTCATGGAGAACGTGATGGTGCAATATAGAGAAGTAGATTCATAAGTTATGACTATCTAAACAGTTTATTTTCTATTGTCACTGTACAAATCGATCTTTCTGTTTGTTACCAGTTTGTAGCACTGTAACTTCTAAAGTTCTTGACTTCTAGGGTTCAAACTTCTGTAACCATTCATGGTCATCTAGATAAAGAAAACGGAGTTCAAAAAACGCACTAATTTGTGGGGTTCTTGCAGATACGGTCACGTTTTGTTAATCATCTTAAGAATTTGCTAAGCGCTATAAATACTTTATAGTGCTTCATATGTGACTAAATTTTAGAAAACCGGTCCAAATTGTACATGAGGTAAATAGTTTTAAAGATTTTAAGCAAAGAATTAAGATGTTGAGGTATCAGAATAACGACAGTATGGGTAGCTAGTGAGCACCAATTTATACTTTTGATCAATGCTGTCTATTAGCTACTACATGCAATCGCATGTTGCAATACACAAACATCACAGAAATACCAATATTTAGTAATACCAAGGTATCGTCTTTAAAAATACCGAATAGAAATACCGCAGGCCTTAATAACTTGTGAAATTATGTCTATCAAATAGCTTCATTTCTAACTAAAGTGGTCAGAGAAAAAAGGAGACAACTACACTTCATATTTTGTAATGATATAATTGCTTGTTTTGTCATAAAATACATCTTTCTGCAAAGGTAAATGCCGATTGTCACTCTTGGGCAGTTACTGTATGTTACAAGTACTGGAAGTTGATAAATTTAATGTATCTCTTGTGTCTACTATGATTTGATATTACTTTAGTAGCACAATTTTCAGTTTTGAGGCACCATATAGTATTGTGGCTTTTTTAATACTTTGGATAACTAAATATAAGTAAAGCAGAGCCTCACAAGTTGTACCACACCAATCGAGCATGATTCTACCACCCTAGAAAGCACTAAATTGTCTGAGTGCGTAGAGTTAGAAATTGAGCAGTCCAAAATTGACACCCACAATCAGTTGTTTTACAGCATGGTATATAAGGAGAGCATCTACAGTTCATAGTTCTGATCGTGACGTCATAGTTATTAAGGTTTTGAATTTTTGGACAGACTTTTTGCAAATAGCAAGGAGTTTGAAATAGTGCTGGATGGTAAACTGCTATTGTCCACACCATGGTGTTGCAGTGCTCCCAATAACGGTCAGACAAGACAATTTTTGGAAAAATTAGCCAATATAATTTTTTTTGAATTCTCAAATGCAAATGTCAAAACATTCTGTTAGCTACTCAGTGATCTAACCTTAGCTACTCAGTAGTCTATCCCAGGGAAGGGAAGCTGTATTGTGATATCAGTTGGAGAGGGAATTGACTAAATAATATCTGGCATATTCCATCTTGGGGGTCCTTCCAAGGAAAGTTTTGGAAAACAGATATCATGAGATTAAACTTGGGGGAAATTTGGCAAAATCTAAAGCTCAATAGGGTGTTGAGCATTCGTGACCATTTAAACACGCTTTCCCATGTGACTCTGGTGCCATTTACCCAATGGAAAACAAGTATTGTTGGTGGTTTCATGCATCCCGCAAATGCATATAAACCAGAGTCAAAGTTTTAATAGTTTTGCAAACAGGAGTTGCACGTGGTATTTATGCTTCATTGTGCCACACTGCAATACATTTGTTGTGAGAGATAATTGCAACTATATAAGTGATAATTATGTGTTGTGCATATAATACGTATGTACTACACACATGTACATGCACTGACACGTACACAGAGCATGTTATTATGTGGAATTATTTTCAAAACTCAAACCCACAATTATTTACAACTTGTGCACCTATACAAGGACTGTCTGTAACACTGTAAATGAACGTTATTCATTTGTCATTATTTTTTGGAAAAGGTCATACACTTTTTGGAGGCCTTTTGTAATGACATTATCTCTGTAAGAACATAAGTATCTCTGGTTTACACAGTGTTGGGCGTAACATTCTAAGACATTCTCTGGTTTACAATCCTCAAGTTCAACATTACTATCTTAAGCTGTCAACTGCCATGCTGATCTAATACTTTGCTTCAATTAACCCTTTTGATACCATGAATGCACCAGTACATTTTTATTCATATACCACAGAACTCCACTGAACTGTAGTGCATTTTCATCAACTTCCAGTCTTTCGGGCCAACAGGTCAACCCAACAACAGTGTGAACACATAGCTACCACTATTTCACTCCTTAAATGATGGCAAATCAAATGGTTCTAGAAACATAGCCCTAGTAATTAACCTGCCTTGTAAACCAACACTGAAACTATTTTGCACCACTATAAAATCACACGAAAAGTTACACTTTTTGAAAATGCTTCATAAATTGTTTATTGGTGGGCCAATTGAAAAACAATTAGTTTCAATGGACTCAGCTTTAAATTTTGCATCTGGTGATCTGTAATATCACGTGATATGGTTATGCAATCAAAATGGCAGTCAATTCTAACAAAGTGCTAGTACAATTGTGTGAATAAAACGCTTGTAAGTTTGTATCGGGAAATAAGACAAGTATGAAATATAGATGTCCATGCTACGATATGATGGATGATTCCCCTCAAACATGAACCATGAACAAAGTAAAACTGAGTTTTTAAAAGTTAAAGAATAAGGAATACATGTTTGCTTAATGATGCAGTATTTTTATGTACGGAAAAAGAAAAATATATGGTATCAAAAAGTTTTTTTTTAATATTAAAAGCACGCATATATGCCAATAAATCAGCTTATATACATAGCCACAGAAAAGTGTTGCTGAACCATTTACCATATGGCTACACAATTTGTGTCATTATACGTATTTGTGATGTACGTTATAGGCAATAAAATGATACCCAAGGGTTTACTCTATGCAAAAAGAATTGTGCCAAAACTCAGCATGAAACAATTGTATGCAAGTTAAACACTCATGCCATTATGAGATTTGCTGATGTGAGTCAAAATCTTCCGGCTTCTTTCCTGAAGTAAATTAATCATTGGCCGTACTTTCCATGGCTTATTAGTAGGTGAAGAAGTAACAGAGTTGTCCACAAGATGCAAATATGTTTTGAATTCAATAAAACAATCCCTGGCATACTGTACGAAACCACAAATGACATAAAATTGTGTCACTTAACCAATAGTCCTTGTAACTTTAGAGCCCTACCAAGTCCATCAAAATAGCGTTTGGAATAAAATGCAGCAATTCCTCTTTAGTTTTAGTGACCAAGGATATGTAGTATTTCTAGTAGTGTGACATTGCTCTGCACACTTGTTTGTTTGCAACAGCAACTCATCAAAAAATTCTACTGGTAGAAATAGACAAAGCAGTTCATCATAGCATTTGCATCCATAGATTCCGTAGTTGGCCCAGGAAAAGAACCAGGAAATGGGAAAAACTTTGGTGCATACTCTGATCTTTTTGATTCTTTCCAGTGCCAGTTAGTTTATCCCGCGACACTTATTGTAACTACGGTTGAGAGGTGCACCTGCCCCCCTCAGCCTCTTTGTGAAGTACTGTGGCTAATTTCTGGTGAATCACTGTGACTTCTTCCTTGTGTAACAGCACCATATCACAAATTGTCCTTGCTATCAAAGTTTCTTACAAAGGTACAATCCAGGAGCTACTATAGGATTACTAATTACTATATTTCAAAGTCTAACTAATTTAGAGTATAACTTGTTGTACCTTCACAGCTAATTTTAAATCAGAAATGTAGTATTAAGTATGTAGTAGAACCAAGGCCGTTGCACACTCAGTGCAGCTGTTATTATCCATTTAAATGCCAATGTGCTTGATCTTTGTTAGGGGTAAGCATGGCACTATGGTGCCCTGTTTTTATCCAATCAAAGTCTGATCAAGTGATGGAAGAAATAATATGTGACTATGCCTCTGCTAAGGACTTTTCAGCATGGTCTCAAGGTCCATATTTCCATATTCTATGATTGAAATCCATAATAACCATAACCGTCAGTGTCTTGCTGAACTACATTATGTTGTGTGTGTGCATACGTGTGTACATGGAGTGTTAGTGTGTGCATGCTCGTGTGTGTGTGTGCGTACTTGCATTGTATGTAATTATGTACGTGTGATTAAATGTTCCAAAATACCAATTGTATATCCATGCCATATGTGGCTCAGCACCCTTACAAATCTTCTGAGCACAACATGTTACTTTCCTAATCTTAACACCAGGCATCATGTATATGGTTGTGTAATTGCAGTGATGACACAGCCATGTCGTGTACTGTAGTTGTGCGAGCTTAAGGGAGGGATACTCTAGTCTCAATTGGCTACTATCTTCCTTTTGTGTTTCAGGAGGTACGTAAGAATGGTTCTGTTGCTAGGGCTAGGTGATATTGGAATTTTAGTGCCTGATACATTGTATAGAGCAGTACCTTTTATTGTGATATTGATTAGTTGACTGTTCTATTATAGTATATCCAAATCTTTTGCAATAATTTTGGTCCTAGTTCTTGTCTTACCAGTCAGTAGCTACACATGCATTATCATGGTGCAATATAGTCTTCTGGGATCACAAGAGCTGTCACAAAAACTTATTAACAATCACCTGAGTTGACCAGTTAGTTTAGCGTAATAGCCACATGATGATGGTCTTGGTACAGAAAGTTTGCATCAAACTTTTATCTCTTTTGCAGTCCCAAGCATCACTTTGCTAGAACGAAAGTGGTGAACATTCTAGATGCACTACTTCGTATTTCTGTACAACCAAAATGGTATAATACTGTTTTCTTCTGCACTCCATAACTTTGTCTTACTGTGTAATTCTAATTAAAGCAACCACACAATTTACAGACTAACTGCCTACTGTGCAGTTACCAGTTCTCTCTCTGACAAATATGTAACAGGAGAACTGGACAAATTTCTACAGTGTAAACTACTTTTTCTTGATAGGCTTTGTACGTAGCTTGCCAGCCTATACTGAGCGTTAACAAATACCAGTGTACATGTATTGTTCCTTACAATGAATGTAGTTTGTACTATACACCTTTTGATATGTATATCAAACCACTGTATAGGCAGAGTATAGCAAACCGTGGTCAGCAATAGTATGGCTTCTAATATATGTGCACACTTGTGCAGCTGTGCGATCTTGCTTTTACATGTGCGTATTATGGAAATTGCATAATAATAAGTTATTCACTGATATAGTATTCTAACCCATTTTTGGATGCTGCACATGTGTACATACATACATACATACATACATACATGCATACAAACATACATACATACATACACACATACATACATACATACATACATACATACATACATACATACATACATACATACATACATACATACATACATACATGCATACAAACATACATACATACATACACACATACATACATACATACATACATACATACATACATACATACATACATACATACATACATACATACATACATACATACATACATACATGCATGCATGCATACATACATACATACATACATACATACATACAACATACATACATACATACATACAGACGCACATACATACACACACACATACAGACGCACATACACACACACACACACACACACACACACATACATACACACATATGTACATGTGAATTATAGTAAATTATATGGTTTCATTTCGTCCATTGTCTTTCCACAGATATCAGGAAATAGTTGTTGACAAAGAAGCACCTGAAACAAAGTAACATACAGCACAAACTCTTCCTAGTGGTATTTCGAATATTTATTATTCCATGTTAAATAATTTGTATGGTAATTATCACCCAGTGCAACACTTTAACACTCCCGTGAACTGGGATTTAATATACAGTACAGTGTAGCTACTTACATAAGTGTGATGTGTTTCACAACAAACATACATATACACTACACACACACACACACACACACACACACACACACACACACACACACACACACACACACACACACACACACACACACACACACACACACACACACATACACACACACTGACACATACACAGTGCAACCAGAATGGATTGTTTACAAAACTCAAACCCACAATTATTTACAACATGTACACCTATAAAATTTATGCCAACAATCTATGCACTGGTTTTCTAAATAACGTTGTTCAATTTTTTGGAAAAGGTCATACACTTTTGGAGGCCTTTGTGACAACATGTAATAGTTATCTGCACAAAACAGCCAAGCTGTGAGAAAATAGTGTAGCCCCAAAAGAACATTTAAAAAGCCATTTTAAAATTTGTTATCATCACCTTTGATTTCACAACTTTTTTCACCCAGACTTTTTAAGGCTGTACCATTATTCATAGCTTGGCTTTCTTGTGCAGATTTCACTTCTTTCTGTACTTTGGTCCCAAAACCAGCCTATGGCTGACTTTGGAGTATATTTTTACTCACATTTCTTATCTATACAGACACAATGATGATTGTTGAAATGCATGCTTTACTTGAATGTTTTGAGGTGTAATACTCTAATAGAGTGCCCTTTTTTTGAGGATTTCTAATAGAACAAACATAGAATGTTCTAGTACTTTCTTTAGTACATAAAACTATGAAATTGTAAACTTTATTTATAAGCAGATTTACTAGAATTTCATTTATAAAGCAGTAAATAAAATAAGTGAGGTGATCAGCCAAGAGAGCAGCAGTTCAGTGGTTAAGGATGCAGGTGTTAGGTATATAACTGGACAAGTTTATGAACTACTTTTGCTCGATAGGCTCGGAGCTTCTCACTATACTGAGCCTAGTTAGCTCAATCCAGTTATCTGGATGTTGTCTCCACTGTATATACGTAACATCTGGCTCTTGTTGGTCATACCTACTGCCTTGTTCCTTTCTGTTATAGTGGGGGCGTATATAGTGAAGTGTAGCTAGGTGTATGCATGCATGTGTAACTAAACCTGAGTACGTAATATAAGTCACCTGGAGCCTTTGTCTAGATTTGTGCCAAATGGAGACCTCGATATGTGCCTTATGAAGGATACTGAGTTGGGCAGCCACCTCTCTCTGCAAAGGCTTAAGGAGGTACACAACTATGTCCTATGGCTGCTACCATAGTGATAGTATTCTAGCCTGGTATGCTTAGTGTATTGTAATTACAACAAGGAATGAGTAGCTAACCTGTAAAAGTTTAGTATCACTTAACACATGATCTGAATGGTCTGTGACCATAATTCCAGCAAAAGGGTCACCACGTACGGTAGCTGAGATATGAACCGCCAAAGAGACGTCATGAAAGATCAATCTTCATCTACAATTTTCCACGGAACCCTTCTAAAATTGTTTCAGGTACTCCTACTTACCTTCTCTTAAACAGTGTGGAAGTAGATTTAAAATGTTCCAAATTTTTGCCATCCACTCCGCTGACTAACATTGTAGAGAAATTTTTGGATACCCACAACAGCCAGCTGAAGATTTTTTTTTACAGCATTTGCCCCTGCTTATTTTACTGCTGTCAACTGCAAAGTTTGAGGACTATCGGACACAAATGAAAAGGTAGGTTCAGATTTTGCAATGATGTGGATTCTTGGGGGTGTGTACATGACAAAGGAATATAATGCACAGGTAGTACCCATCAAGTAATCAAAGATTTACAAATTTTGCACAGGTCCTAGAATAGTGACAGTGAGGAAGAGAAACAAAATATATGGTGCCAGTTTCTTTGAGGGTTTCATTGTATCATTTGGTGTCACCGTCAGCATTTGATAACAATCAACTGGATGGATTTGGCTTTGGCATTTACTACTAGAAGCAGAGGTAAGAGGCTCATTCAAATGGATACTTGTTTAGCAGCAGGTTCTAATTGATAATCATCAGTCCAGTAAGGGAGATGGTTTGAATGTGTAATACTACACTGTCAACAATACAAAGGATGCATGGAACTACAAGGCCACTATGAAGTGAGCACAAGCCCCATATAGTAAGACTAAGTGTAGGTTGTGAATAGTACAGAATCAGGTCTTCCCATGGTGAACACATTTCTCAATTTAGTGTTGGGAAATATACCGATATCATTTGATTTTTGCCAATATCAAAAAGTATATGTTTATCAGATTTTGATATTTTGATACGATATATCATGGGATCTGAATTTACTTTAAAACATGACTTTCCATTACTTTCAGCAACTTTCAAATCACTATTACTCTTAGTACAGCCACCTACTATCAAATTATGTAAGAAAACCAGCAATTTATTCATGCAAATTCCTGTTACAATATCTTATCGAAAAGTGTCAATATCAGCCAATTTCAGTAAATGTTGTTTCGATATTGTATCGTTCTGAAAATCCTGGTATTGCCCATCACTATCTCAATTTGATGGCTTTCAAAAAACCATTGTTTGGATAGCTACATACTGAGTAGGCAGGAGTCTATTATGCCTTTTTGAGCTTCCAATTATTCTTTCTGGTAATTCTTTTTTATTCACCTATTTTATTCACCTACTGACTGCTCTATTAGAGTATCTCAATCGTTTCAACTATTTTTATACTTGCACTGTTTCTTTGGTGTATCCAGAAGATTTTTCCATTACACTGCTAGAAAAACTTATAATTTTGCACCAATTATTCCTAGAGTTCATCCAATTATTCTGAAATATTCCCCACTATCTATTATTCCCAAAATTATCCTGGCATAACAGACGTGTCTCTATTTCTGAGCGAAGTGCTGCCAATAATTTTTGCCTCCAAAGCTTCATTCATACCCCTTCATGCCTTGTGCAATAAGTCACAGAATTCTTCTTCAGATGATCAATTCATTCAAGAGTTGCATGGCTTAAGTTATTAGTTACAAGACAACATTTTTGTATATAGAAGTGCCTCTCCCATAATATGACATTGCAGTTTTCAAAGCTACTTTCTGTTGGTTTAGTTTCTCCAGTCCCACAGTATCTGATCTGTGTTCCGCACAGATAGCCTGTCAAGGACTACTTAAAATTTGGATGTGTGAACTCTGCAGTCATTACCCTGCTCAATGAGCTACAAGATAATATTTTTAAGTTGGAAGATATATTACCTCTGAAAGTCTGCCTGGAATGCATCTTTTGAAGTTGTATGTCAGTTCTACAATTACCACTGATTATATGCAGGTTAAAAGAGAGTTTCCTAACTTACAAGGTTTATTAATTGTGTATATGATACATATGTATGTCTGGTCATTAGTAATAAACAATGAGAGTATGCTTTAATACACAATGCACTATACAGTGCACTACACATGTTCCACTACATTACACCACACACGCACACGCACACGCACACGCACACAGAGTTCACTACAATACAATATACTAAATACAGTTACACACTTATATACTCACACTGACGTATGCATATACACACAACATACAACTCATCAATCCACAGGCCCATACAAGACTGATAGGATAAGCTGTCTTGTAGTCTACTCCTATGAGCTTGTGATTGTTCATCGACAGTGTGACAATGTTTTTGTATTAACTGGAATATCTTGTCCTCAGTTGAAGTGTCACTCAACTAAATGTGTGGATAACAAGGTAAACAATCTACATACATCAAAGAAAGGTTGGATCTATAAATCCACACTGTAAACTCAAACCATAACAGGTACACTGGTACACAAGACAAAATGAAAGGGACAGTAGGTATGCACACATGAGAACACTGTATACATGTGTGAAGGGTGTGCTGGTGAAACATATGTGTAGCATCAATAATTTGGCAAATAATATATGAGAAATGAACTGACAAATAAAAACTTACAGTTGTAATTTTCTAATTTGCTGCTCCAACAAATCAATACCCTTAGCTTCTTGTGAGACTTCAAAACATCAACAGTGATACTGGTGAATAAGAACTGTAGGTAATAAATTAGACTTCCATTGAGAATAATTGTAATGACACTGACACATTCCATATCATGTACACACACACACACACTCACACACACACACACACACACACACACACACACACACACACACACACACACACACACACACACACACACACACACACACACACACACACACACACACACACACACACACAAAGAGACCAACATACATCTACTTTACGGACCAATGCTAGAGTGCTCTGTTCTTATCGTTCAATCATTATCTCATCACTTGCTCCATGAATTATTACACTCCATACAATCACTAACAAACTATAGGGAAATACTATATAATACTAACTATAGGGAACTACTAATACTAACTATAGGGAAATACTAATACTAACTATAGGGAAATACTAATACTAACTATAGGGAAATACTAATACTAACTATAGGGAAATACTAATACTAACTATAGGGAAATACTAATACTAACTATAGGGAAATACTAATACTAACTATAGGGAAATACTAATACTAACTATAGGGAACTACTAATACTAACTATAGGGAAATACTAAATTAAACTGGATGTAATACCACTCAGTACACTAGTAGTACTTCAACTAAAACTGCTCTTATTTATTGAGTACTAGAATTAACCAAAATGATTTTCAGTACTAGAAAAGCATTAGTTGCTTTATCAAGAATGTGCAAAAGATAATTTAAGAAATCTTTATTGGGTATAGCTATCCAAAAAGGATGGTTTTACCAAACATGCATGTATGCATGGTGGCATATTCAGAGGTTGCCAACAAATGAAAATTGCACCCCTGTACTTTGTACTTATCATCCATGGAGCTGTGCTATTATTACAGCTGTTTATATAATTGTGCACATAAATATGCAGCTGTTTGTGTGCACATAAACACAGCCATTGTACTAAGTAGGCTATATTTATTAAATTAGCAGCTTAGTTTGATACCAAGGTGTAACATTGCATGCTCATGTTTTGACTCACCCTGTCCAAAAGTAGGGTTCACTCCTGTTGTTTATAGCAGCCTGCTAATTGGATGTACTACAAATATTTTCGTGTGTACTCAAGCATGATCAACATAAGGTTTCCCTAATGTACTATCAATATTTTCATGTACATTCTGTCATGAATAACAACACAATGTTTCCAAGGTTTTAACCCTTGAAGTTTGTTGGCTTCCACCTGGAAACCTATTTCCCACACATTTCAGTTGCTTTGTAAGCGAATTCAAAGCATGGAGTTTATACTCTGGTTACAGTAGCAATGACACGAGCACTTAATAAATTGTTAATGATCAGAAGCAATATTATTAGAGAATGTATATTGTAATATTGCTTAGATAGAGTATAAGGTGCTGTACTGCAAAAATAGGGCACGTAGGTACATATATATCTGCCTTCATTTTCAAACTTTCATGACCAATAACTTTTTATGCCATTGTATATACTACATCCATGCAAATTTTGGCTCTTTAATAACTTGTTGGCATTATAATATAAAATGTGACAGAATTTTGGACAATCACTCATATGGTCACACATGAAATAATCAGAACTTTACCATTGAGCAAGTGCCTGTTAAGAGTAGGGCGCAGTTTTAAATATATATTTCTAAATTTTTCTTGTAATTTAAGGTATTAAGGATGGATTGCTATCATTAACAAGTAGCTTTGCACTACAAGACTTGTTATTTAGTATATTAGGTGTCAAATGCTCCCATATGGTTGATTATGTGAAGTTTGGTCACAAAATAATGCATCTGGAATGTAATGGGGTGTACACATATTTCTTACAAGAAGTATGATCTACAAAAACATGTATTATGGTCTTACATATCTAATATTACATAGTTACGCCAAGAGTTATATAATAGTTGTGGAATATCCAACACTACATAAGACTGGACAAAATGAAACCAAAAGGGCTTCTTAATACCATTAACTAGTGAATGATCCCACATGTTAACTAAATTAATTGCATCAGTATAATTATATAAAATCTATTTGGAGTTTAACAAAAGCCCTATAAGTACTCATTAAGCACTTCCCCACTGAAGACCTGCAATTCTATTCTGCAAAAGCCTTTAGGAAGCTCTTTGGTTTCACGCAATCATCTTTAGACCTTTATGATGTAATGTTAGACACTCCCTGCCATAATTATTACCATACGTAAGTGATATGTAAGTGCATGGCATTGTTTGTATATATTATACAGAAAATATTGATAGATTGTTTTGAAAACAATGTAGATTGAATGTCTTTATACAGTTGAACTGACTATGATGGAATTGGATATTATGTACCAATATGATCATGACGTGTGGGCAGTTTTAAAGATTGTTTATTAAGCTGACACAACAAGCAACTGACCCATGGCCCACAGCACTAACTGACCTAACTACCCAACTCGACTAATTGAACTGACCCATGGCACTATCCAGTGTGGTGAGAACAGCAGATTTGATTGCACTAAGCTCATTTACTGAACACCAGAGCATTAATTTTGTATTATATTCAGCCTGATCAGAATCTTTTATAGTCTGATCCATACAACAGACTATAAAAATAGATCATACTTCTTGTAAGAAATATGTGACTGGGCTTGCAGAAACCATACATATGACCTATTATACAAAAGGTACTATAAATCTGCACCTCACAAAGAGATCATACTGTATTGTGTACTATACAATGCCATACACAATAATTTATATTATTCCTCTCCTATATTCTCTGTGGGTTAGAATATAACTATAATTTAGTTATGGCATAAAAAAATTGTAGCGATGGTAGAAAATAAAGGTACATTAATTTCGTTATTGTATAAAACGCCTGTGCATAATACATATGGTGGATACTAATATCTAAACATATGTAGTATCAAATGCTGTTTTGTATTATAATACTTGCTGTACTATATACTAGCTATATAGGATTGTTTTTATTAATTTGGTTACTCAGGATGGTGGTAATTTAAATAGTGGAAGATGTAAAGATTATGTTGTACTCTCGGGTGTGTGTCCTTTGATACAGATACAGTACCTTACATGGATTTACTTAAAAATATATATATATAGTAATAATGTACCACTGTAGTGGTTCATAATAAAGATTATCTATGTTTTTTACCAAACACACACCTAAATGCCACCTTGAGGAGCTTCCCCAATCACAAAAGAAGCTTCAAAAGTTAACTTGTAAGAAGAATAGGTCTGCTGGAAAGTGTGAAGTCAAAAGGAACTAACATATGTATTTTTTAAAACATCTGAAATATGCCATTTCTTTCATCTCCTTATTATTTTATTTCCACAGGACTAGAACAAAGTATGAGTACTTTTAGGGTGTACAAAGTACATAACTTTCCTTCCTAGTATGTCTTTCTTCTCCTCCATGACCTATTTTTAAATGCATATTACTCCTATTCTCAAGCAAATTTGCTTCTTGTAGGTTCACTTTTCCATGATTGATCTAGCTGCACAAGTGTGCATGTGTATTATGATAAATCATATTGCTGACCACTGCATGCTATACAGCATACACTGCCTATATAGTTGGATATGTCAAAATTGTGTAATAGTAAGGAAACGATACACAGGTGCTTGCTAACTCTGATAATATTAACTGACTACTGAGCAGCTATACTGTACATGATGACTAACTTAATATATGCATGTTTAGTACTGTGTAGTATCAAGCATCACCAGTTATAGTTTCTACCATATCCATTGAGTCCAAATAGAGATCTCTAAGTGTTTAACATGCTGGCTTGTTTGACTCTTGTTTTTCAGTGATCTCTATTCCCATGTTTTTAATTGTTTACACCAGTTTTAAATGTTGCATGTGTTTCCTCGAAGCATTCACTTCTTGAAAGTGTGGATCATGGAGTGGTCAACAAATTTTTTGGCACAAAAAAATATATAAACATAATAACAAAATTTAATTTAATAGTAACATTTGCCATGTACTTATACAATGAATTGTAGAATTGCATCTATACTGTAATTTCATTGGTGAGTCTGGAATTATGTACTAAAACAAAATGTTGCTACTGTTCATAGTAAGTACGTAAAAATAAGTTACAATCAATGCTGCCATAAAACTCCTGTTATCAACAGTGTTTAGTTGGATAAAAATGTTTTTCATTATTAGTCACATAGTTATATGATGTTTGGTAGGTCACAAAAGTATCCAAAATTACGAGACCGTGTGAACATGTCAACGTTGGTACTGAGTGGGAAAAATGGAACCATAAAGTCATCAGGCTGATGTCCTATGGTGGGAACAGTCACTGGTATATCATTAGGATACTCTGCATCAGGGTGTCGCTCCAGCCATTCATCAAACATACAATCTACCATGACATGGTGAGGCATGAAAAGAGGATCATTTGGTGATGATACCACATCATCCATTTGTCCTCTCTTATCAAGAGGAAGATTTGTGGCGAGATCACCTGCCCCAGTAATGGTATGAACCTAAACAAGAAAAGTGAAATTATTAATACACCGGCAATGACAAAAATCATGCAGTACTTACCGTGCCATGCATCTGTTGTTTAAGTGCAATCAATCGAGAGCCATTTGACCTTGTGAGGGAACATTCAGGGTCAAAGGTGGGAGAACAAAAACACATTCTGTCTTTACGGCATCTACGTATATTAAAGTTAACATCAGCATCAACAAAACTTCGATAGTTTCTTCGTGATAGAAAATTATAAGGTGGTCTTTCATATCTTCTTAAAGTCATGGCAAGATTTACTTGCCGACTTGTAGGCCAGTCAGGATTGTTGCTACTGCAAGGGTTAGTTCCTGTGAATGGGCAACGTTGAAGGGGACCAGTATTAACATTTGGATCACAAATCTGAAAGAATTTTTGCCAACATATTGTGTTCCATCCATCACCAACAATATCTCCAAATACACGAGGAAAACCACTGACATTCCTTGTTGCCCCAAGCCTCTTTTCAGTAAAGAGATCATCTGACAGTATTCCAGAAGATCTTTGAATTTCAATTCGCCAGTCCCAGTAAGGTAGCCTGAAAGTGTGATAGTCCAAGTGTCCCATGCTCTTTAACATGTGTTGTATTTCCCACTCAAACAACAAGTGAAAGTATTTGTGCCAAGTTGTGAATGCAGGTCCGGCATGAGCATAATCCAAACGAATTGATACATCTAAAATGTAATATGACATTAATGTCTGTACATTTATGTATTAGTATTAAAAAGTCAATTAACAAGTGCAGAAATGTATGTGATCATAATTTAAGTTTTGAGCCATCAAATTACATCATAATACACATACGCAAGTATCACTGCATACAGATACAATGGATGCTTACTACATACTTATTTACAATACCTGGTGTAGCAGAATCTTTTGAAGCAAAGTGGTGAAGCCACACAAACAAATTATAAAGTGATACATTACTCATGCGGAGATTTGTGGTTCCTGGAACTGCCTCTTCTAATACAGCCACGTATCCTGAGTCAAATGTACGTGACTGAACAATAATATCAATGAATTCAGCCCAGTCACTATCAGTGTATGTAGCAAGTGGTCGTCGGGGAAGAACTTGTGACTCAGAGCAATCAGGTCCATAGTGACCAAACTTACACCGACTACAGTCATATCCCGTATAATTTCCATTGCACTTACAGACCTGTGAAGAGAAACCACAATAATATACATGTCAGTACAACTAGCAATTGTACAATTATTATAATAACAGTCCATTATAGTAGAGTCATGCATAGGATCTTTTTAAGTATACGTACTAACCTTGGTGAAGTAGTGAGGCCAATTGCGACGCACATCAGCACTGTTTATGTCATATCCAGGCAAGTTCAAATCAGTACACTGTCCCCTACCAGCATCCTGTCCACACACACCATCACTTGTAGTTGGACAACACTCCAAGTTTTCTAGACTTGTAACATCACTGCATGCTCTTGGTATTTGACCATAAGCCTCCTGCCCCAACAGACATAGCAAGGCAATGGCCATGAAAGAAACTTGACCACTTTGCATTTTAACTACAGTGTACAAAAATAAGTTGAAATAGCTGCTGTAACACTCAATATGTAAGAGATAGACTAAGTGTTATTTAGTTATTTATTTATTAAAACTTTACAGTGTATGTGGTTGATAATTGATGTCATTTCACATGTATTGTATAGCTAGCTTTTCACATTAGCGCATAATTTGTGAGGCTGTAATTAGTAGAGATGGCCTCTATAATATATGCCTAATGCGACTGACCCATATACATATGTAGCACTCACCTAGTAGCTAGCTTCAGTTGACGAGAGAAATAGTTAAGCCTTCAATTGATATTCCCACGATAGCTAATGAATCCAGAAGTTTTCAGTTAAGCTGCAGTTTGTACTCATGATTTTGTCTAATGTTCCACGCTTTATATACTTAGTGTTTGCATTGTATGCATGGGCTACAGGATATCCTGCTACCTAGCTACCTCATCCAATTTTTTTTTGAAAACTTCCGTCGCAAATCTGGAGTAATTCGTGTGCGTGGGTTGTATGATAATGTGATCTAAACTTCAATTTAAACTTTCTAAAGATTTTAAGGCTTTGCAGCACAAGTACTACCTGGTCCTATATATACACTTAACAGCGTGGCTAAAGATTTCGTCTTAGCTGAATCATAGTGTACTTTATAGCTACCATGCACTGGTGTGGCCACTAAATTGAAAAAATCTCAGCAAACCGTTTATACCATTGCCATTACCGGACATGAAAAAGTAAATGCTTTTCTAAAAGCACATACATGGCAATCCATATTTTGACTTGTGAATAATCTTTTTGGAATGTAATTGTATATTGGATCATCTAGTTTGTTTGTGTGTGCTTTATTTGTTTATTAGTCTCCTTGCTATTTCTGCATGTGCTGTGCTTTTCAGTGGCGGATCCTGGGAGGGGGGAGGGAAAGGTAAAACGGGCATGTGCCCCCTTTCCCACTTCCCATTCCATCATCCCTCTCAAGAAAAACTGCATACAAGATCGAGATACTCTAATGGAGCAGTCACAGTGTTCTTGAGGCAGTGTAGCTTAACTATGAAGCTGTGACTAAAGGTTCTTTATATACTTTATAGTAAATACATTTGGTGAAGGGTAGTCATTATTGCTGTGACTTGTATATATAGTTAGCTAGCTACGTTTGGCACACTGCTAACTACACACATGCTTCTCAATATAAGAGAGTTGTTGACAGCTATTATAATTGCATCAATTAAGAGATTTAAGAGACCATAGCAAGCAATTTTAAAGGTATGATATAGTTTCACATCTAATTGCCATTCTTTCCTAAACAAATATGAGTACTGACTCGTATTCAGTATGATACAATGAAGCCTCTCTAATCAGACGCTCATGGGAATAAGGAAATTGCATAAAAATGTCACATTATTGATTATTAAAAATGTCAGATTATTGTAAGATATGTTGTGTAAATAAAGAACTTTTAGCATAGTTAATTTGACTGCAAATGAAACCATGCAGATGCAAGTTCTAATCTCCTGCTGGCTAATTTCATTGAGAAAAGAAGTTTAAATGTTTCAATGTGTTCTCTGTACTGCAATCAAAACATTGCTATACTTACGTAGGTGATTTTTCAGCAAGCAATAATATATGGTTATGCAAACAATTATCTACGCAGTTTTATCAGCTCTTTTGAGTCAGAAATTACGGAGACCAGTAGACTTTTGTTCTCTACTCCTTCATATAAACTTCTATCTCAGTAATACTGCATATTTTCAAAAATATATCATTGAATACTGCCCAGTTTTCATCTTCAAAGATTTTAAGACTGGAATCTAAAAGCTACTGAATGATCACAAGGATTCTAGAATGTTTTAAAAGGAGCGTAAACATAGGAGTATAAAGATTATAAGGAATAGAACAATAAAAAACTGAAACACTTGTATTCTTATTAAAGACAAAAATATTTAATTTATGTGAAGATTTCTTAAAAGTGCCATAAATGCATAAGCAAAGTTAATATTGTGTAAAGGTTTCACTTATTTCATGGTAGAAAAGGATGTATCCTAAACAACCAAACATGCATCATATCCTAATAGATCAATTACTACTAGGTGTGTTGTACTAATTTAGTTGACATAACTGTTATTTTACAAGTACCACAAATACCTGAATAAAGTTAATGTGAGGAAATTAAGGGCTTCACCTATTCTATGGTAGGAAAGGATGTATCCTAAGCATGCATCATATCCTAGTAGTAATACAGAATGTCAATTACAGGTATTACTAGTTTTAATTAAGTATCAAAGACATTTTTATTCAGGGCCATGTAATGTATGGGTATACACGTACATCCTGCTCTATACTGCTGCTGCAGTAGTGTGACTGTTGTAGCAAGCATACAGGAAGTGTATAATACACAATCTGTATTATTGTAACTGCATGGGATCTGCAAAGAGTCTTAAAACGTTTCCAAATTTTCCTGTTTCTAAAAGCATTGTTCATAGCTACCTGTTCATAATGATTACTTTAGCTACTATATGGACTTGTCAATTTCATGCCCCACCTCCCACCCCCGGGCGTCCCCACACTCCAGGTGGGGATTTGACATTGCTTCTTGTCCCCACCCCTGGCAGTTGTCCAATTCATTGACCGATTTTCGGTAGTTGCATTTCTAAACAATAAAATCGCACTTGCTATGATTTTACTAGCTACAGCTAGCCGGTGACTAGTCGCATGCATGAAGTATGCGCTTAGTCATCCTTGAGGTGTTGTCAAATCCCCTACTAGGGGGTGGGGGGCATAGTGGGGATTTGACAGCTGATGTTGCCCCAGTAGTAGGGAATTTGATACCACGATTTGTCAAATCCCCTATATTCCCGGCCCCACCCCGTGGTGAATGAAATTGACAACTAGTGCACTAGAGCTATCCAAGTCAGAACTAAACCGTTGTCCTTGTAAGACTTGCGTGCAAACCTCCAAGAGGTAACGCGTTACGCTTACAGCATCGCCGCTACAAGGTTACAGTAGCACTATAGTAGAAAAAATGATTTAGGGTTGGGACGTTTATAACAGAAAGGTGTCGACCGAGGTGAGAATTCGGGGAGAAGTGTGAAAACAGCCAGATTCCTATTCCGAGGTGTAAAGGATCTGTGAAATATTTATTCCTAATAATTATTTGTGGGTTGGAGGATATACATACGTGTGATGACCTAATCTCTGAACTTCCGGCATCTCATTATCGCATAGAGCAATTCGTGGTTTAAGGACGTGATCTAAACTTTGAACTTCCGTGAAAATAAAAGTTTCATGAACATATCATCTCAACCGTTTGTAGCTAATATCATAGGGTTCAATAGCTGCATGCACAGTATGGATGTTAGTTAAATGCAATTGTGTAGCTACAGATGCTACTGAAATACAGTGGTACATAGTCATTGATCTAGCCAATTATAATTATAGTCTGTCACTGATTCAGAGATAAATAATTGAAAAGGGGAACCACATAAACATATTTAGGACTGCCACCGATGTAACATTGGTTGTGAATGATATTAATATACAAATTATACTGTATCACATCCTGGAACACCTTACATAACTTACTGTATTGATATCTTTTGTTGAGTATGTTATAAGCAACACCTTGACTGTGTTGTGTTTGAGATTATGATACTATAGTTGTTAGTGAATGAGTAGCCTGTCAAAACTTAAAGTTAGCACAGCTGTAGCTATGTGCTGGAGTGAGTTTGAGGATAGCCTTTCCAGCTTGTTAAGGGACTGTGTTACAGTATATGGTGTAAGTGTATGGCATTGCACATATGTGACCGCAGGCTTGTGAAAAAGGGCATGTAGACACAAACTACACCCATGCAGTCACACAATAGAGACATATTTCGGTACCACAATGGAACACTGATCTGCTAAGCTATATAATCTGCAAACCATAGTAAATGTTCAAAAAATACTTTAATTGAAAGTCATTAAAGTTTCAAAAAGTTATGTGTCCACATGCCATCTATCTCTTTGCAGGCCGGTCACATAATTATGTAACATGACATTATGATGATGTAGGTAGATTTTATGGCTACACATGTACCCCTCGATATAAGAGAGTTGTTGAAAGGTATTGAAAGCCACCGAGATATTTAAGACATATGGAGCATTTTTCAAACAAATAATAGGAAACTTCAAAAAAGCATAATAAGCTCAGATCCAATTGCCTTCTAAATAAATGGCTACTCGTGCTATAATAGTTACTGTTGTCCCGGGGTCTTGCTTCCCAAGATTGCACTGTCAGAAATCATTATTATAATTTCCTAATCCGTAAACACTACAGGAAGGGCAAATTTCCTAAAAGAGATTCCTAAGAAGTTTGTCCTGTCTTGTAGTACATGTGTTTGTGCATCAGAAAATTATGTAAAAACATTTTTTGCAATGCAATTTTGTAAATTACAGTTGCACATACAGTAATTTGCAATAATATGATGGTCATGATAATGAAAAGTGGGTGAGTATGTAAAATGACTTCCTGTCCACATGTCACAAATGAGTTCATTTGGATGGGATAAAGCTACCGAGCAGGATATATGATGCAATCATCACAATAGCTATTTGTTACGAGGCCTGAGGCATGTTGGCACATAAAATTTTCCTACTTTTTCAAGTTTCCATAGCCCATACCATTTTGTACAATCATGCTATGGCCTTGACATTTTCAGCATGCATTATTCAACAATCATCAGGCTTTATCACTGCACGAAAAGTAAGATGTCCTGCTTGTGTCAGCATGTAGGAAATTTTTTAAATGATTTCCTTTAGAATTTCCTATTTGAGTTATCATGCAGGAAATGTCCTTGAATATTTTCTGTACAATTTCCTGTTAGTGTCACATTGCAGTAAATCGTTTTAACATTTACAAGAAATGTAGATAAAATCGGTATTAAGATTTTTACCACATTCATGACTAGTGAAAATGCAGCTGTAAAGTGATCAAATGGATACTGCAGGTTTCATGTGTTTAGCTCAGTGTAATAATGAGCCAAAACTTGGTTCTCAACATAACATAGGTTTTCAACATCAGTGTCTCTACAACAATGTGTAAAACTGTAACCCATATTATGCTGCTGCAATAACTTTTTAGTGGTTATTATGATTATGAATAATTGTTATACTAAGGAAGCTCTATTTTACTTTAAAATTAACTTTACGTGATTCCCAGCCAGAATTGTATCTAAATCAACTGCACCATATTTCTCAGTGACTTACTGTGCCACAGAAAAAAAGAAGCTATGACATACAGTGATGATACTCAACTCTTTAGGCTTTCAACATGACAATGTAAACAGTCAACACACAGAGCTAGATAGTTATGTACTATATGCCGGGGTAAATATTGCATGAATTTATGGCCTTAATTGTGTGTTACACTTTGTGTCTTTGTAAAATATAGATGTTAGAATTTGTCATGAATAGTGACAGACAGTTGGGGAGTATGGCATTGCGACAAAGTGTTTATTTTAGTAAATATCTGGTGATGGCTTTACTTACTGTTTCAGCGGTTCACCATCTTCATGCTATATACTTTAATGTACACTACCTGGATTTGTGGAAAGGTACTGATTACTACAATAAAATAACCTGCACTTGGTTGCCAGGAGATAAGAAGCAATAGTGCATTTCATGAATATAACAATAAAGGTAATGTAAGTGGCTATGGATATTATACATGTACACCATAAAAATTTTCCCTAGTGTATATAATTATAAGGAAGGGAATTCCTTTACAGTTATGTGGGTGATTATGTGCAACATACTGTATCTACAGTGCAGTGACTAAGTTGATGCCATTCTAGCATTCCACGGTTATCACTTGGGTGACATATTATTTAATGTTGCTTTACATTAATTTTATAACTGAAGCAAGCAATCAACTTAGCTATGATGATATCACATCATTTTACATATAGCTAGTTTCTGTGTGCATTAGCTGCATCATACTGTCTACAGCCTGATACATGATGCACGCAAGTCTACATTGGCAATATGCAATATGGCAACTCCAAACATCCAGTAAAATAATCTCAACTCTTTGGTCAGTCATGAATGAAGTAAACACAGTATACTGTAATGTTGCGACCTCCCCTAATCTCTGTTGAGGCACCACGGCCAACTGTGGTATATGCTACATAATCTCTCTCGCAATCCTATAGTGGATGGTACGTTGTCAAACCAACAGGTGTTATTCTTTGTGTCACTGCCACTGGGAACTTTCTGACAAGTGTATGTAATGTATGACAATAAATTACAAAATTTTGATTGTGTATGTGTACTATCAATAGTTCATAATAAAGAGGTCTTATAGTATGGACTCTTGGTACAAGAGGTTATTGGTAGACCTTTATTGCAGGAAAAAAACACTTATGGCACTTAGATGGTTTATTAATTGCAATGTTGGTTTACAGTTAAATGGCTTCTATCCATGCAAGAATTATGATGTAGTAAGAAAGCAAAATGTTTGGATTACAGCACTCTCATATGGTGGTCTATAGCTAGTATCACATTAAAATGTTTTAGTTCACAGTTTACTATAGAGATTTGGAGACCTGTATGCCTTAATAACGTTATTAGATGTGATCATCATTCACATGTAGCTAGTAGCTGGTAATTTGCAAGGACTTGCATGAGGAGTAAAGTTCTCCTAAAATTAGCTATACTGCATGAGTTAGAAGGGTAGTGGCAGCTAATTGGTCATATTCATAAAGTTGAAGAATTACACATAACTATATTCAAATGTTTTGGTGGACCTTTTGGTTAAATACATAAACTATAGCTACCTGTCACATTTCTTTGTTCTGTTGTAATGAGTTTCTGGTCACCTCTTAGCAGCAATGTGTCTCTATCATGTCAGCAAGGTAAGAGTTGTTTTAATCTCAGAGGCTCGTAAGATGGAATGCAATGCATCTATGTACATAATTATGTCCTGCTTAACTGTGTTACCTGATCCTGCATGGTAGTAGCTACAGCTTCATGTGTTTAAAGTGCCAATTTTTTCACAGTAATATGTGAAACACATTGCTCTTCAAAGCAGGCAGTGAAGTTATACCCATTTAGTGGCTTGAAGTAACAGCTGTTAGTGTCTTTGTGTCGCCAATGCTTGGAAGGACTTATATACTTTGCTATTCATACATGTAAGCATGGCCTATAAGCATTTCAAATCACAAAAAACTTCTATAGCTGCTAAACGGTCTGTCACTATCAAATGCTTGACTTTTAGTAGGCACAATCAAAGCTTGGTAATTGTAAGGTTTCGGCCAGGGTTGATGCTCAGTTGCTGTTGTTGCTTCCTTGAGCAAGAAAGTTTACTCACATTGCTCCAGTTTACCTAGTTGTTAAATAGGGACCTTTCTTAAACGGTGACTTTCTTGGTAGACCTACTTTTAAATGCTTTTGGTTGAATACATATTAAACTATAGTATTACTACATATCTGCATGTCAGGAACATGCATTGAGCATGTAGCAAGGTAAGTTTCAATCTCAGAGGTTCTTAAGATGGAATGCAATCCATCTATGCACATGTGTCCTGCCAATGATGGTAGCTAGCTTTTTATATGTTAAAACTAACTTAAAAGTGTCAAGTGTTCACAATAATCGGCACAGTGATGTGTGAAGTATATTGAGTAAAAGCTCTTCAAAGCAGGCAGTGATGTGTACGGCAGAAATCTACTCTATGAATTTTCATACTGGGAATCCACCACAGCGCATTATTTCATTAGTGTTAATGGTTATATTCATTTTAGTGGCTTGAAGCTGTAAGGCATTAATAAATAAACTAGCGTCCATTTGGTTCTACTTGGGGTACTTAGAGATAATGAGTTACTCTCTCTAGAATTCCTATGGATATAATTACATGAAAATAACAAGGAGAAAACATCCTGACCGCCTGGTAGACTCCTGTAAGCGTTTGAGCGTAAATCGGATGGCTGCAGGTCAGAGGCTACCTAGGTCCAGTCATGGATTTTTTCTCCTTTCTCCAACTTTTCAAACACAACTTCTGTAGCTAAAGTCTTTGAGCAGGCTGTAGGACCAGGTGCCCTACAGACCTTCAGCACTTGTGCTGTAAAGCATTAATAAATTAAATAAATAAATAAAAGCAACAGCTGTTAGTCTGTGTGCCGATGCATGCATGCAAGCATGGCCTATACATACATTATAAATCACAAAAAAAATTCTGTAGCTGCTAACAGTCTGTCACTATCAAATACATTACCTTTGGTAGGCACTATCAATGCTTTGATACATGGAAAAATTTAATGTTGTGTAGTAGCCAGTGTGTGTGTGTGTGTGTGTTGGGCTTTGCTTTGTTAGTGTAGCCTAAGGTTGACTAAGAAGTTTACAGGAATGCATTCAAGTACATGAATATTTTTACTAATCAGTGTGGACAGTCTAATTAGCCACAGTACACAGGGGCGGATCCAGAGTTTGGAAAGGGGGGGTGCACTTTGCTGAATAGTTGAACACCAAAAAAAGAAAGGTCAACAACAATAATGGCTGTCCTTTACCAAGTGTATATACTATAAAGGTCCTTATTCGGATCCTCATCATAGCTTCATAGTTAAGCTTCACCCCCTGGATCCGCCACTGGTGCATCCACCGCACTAGCTATATGGCTGCGCATGGATGAGGTCACTGCTCCTTTCATGCTCGTATATATATACCAACAGCATGCATGCATGCACAGATTGCACACAATCACCTTCGCTGTATGTTTCCTCCGATTATTCGCAGTTAATAACGAGGCTCTAGCTATGATGCAGCTTGTTGTCATCCAGAACTAGAACTGTGCTTGTGCTCCATGGCAGACTTACCCGCAGGTATAGCTATAAAGACTGTCACAGCATTTATGATCGTTCGTAGATATCGCCTCTTCCATCCTTTTCCGCCAGTTTCTAGCGACGCCACAATTGTACTTTTGCTACAGTAGCTAGCTACAGTAGCTAGCTACAGTGCTACACGCATTTGGCAGCTACAAAATCACATGTTGCTTGCTGGCAAAAGGAGTAGAGGATAACACTCCCGGATTGAGAGTCAACTGGGTGCATTCCACAAGCACTCATCATCTCTAATACATCTACCTCTCAGTGAATTGGTTACGTCGACTTGTGTAGTAAGATGAATGGGATAGATCATGCTGCAATTGTTTAATTGTTGTAGTTGACAATGCGTGGCACTTTGTGTTATCACATCCTGTGTACTTTGTATCACTTAAGTTTTTATGCATAGTTGTTGTATGATGTGTTTAAATTGCAAGAAATAATGTTGTTAGTTTAGAGTAGCTAGCCAAAGCGCAAAGTAGCTAGCCAAAGTGCAAAGTCGCTAGCATTTCTGTAGCTACCTCTGCGGTGGGGTCTATTCTACGGAACGGAACGGAACGGAATGATGGACTAAACTACGGAACGGAATGCTTTCTCAAATTGAAGCTTGCAGCTTACCATTGCTGTACAAGTTATCGGTGGCACTTCCAGCTGGTAAACAAACGTACCCCAAGAAAGATAAAACGAACTTAAGGAACGATTGTGGGTTCTTGCTGTTTATCTTCGGATGTATCAAGTAGGGAACTTAATGCATGACTTGTTTTTGCTAATATGTGAGTTGTTTTTGCTTACTTTGACTTTAGAATGTACAATCTGGGGCTCAGCCTTTCTAATAGGCATAAATCCGGCAGTATGTAGCTACACTACAAAGGAAACAAGTATGGTGACAAGCTGAATCAACTCTGTCAGGCTAAACAGAATCTAAAGGAATTTTGTGCAGTGTGTGAGGAGCAAACATTCAGATACCTCAAGGAGGCTATATTGTGTGAACATCAATGATTCATTAACAGAATAGTGGACTACATAATGTCAGATATCTTAGCCTGAGTAGTGAGTTGAATCCAGGATGGGGTCTATTTTACAGAATGGAATGTTTTCTGAATCAAAACTTACAGCTTGTCTAGCCGCTATCATTGCTGAAGTTGCATTCATCAGTGGAACTTCCAGGAAATGGAATAGGATAATAATAAAATATTAATAGCTGTTTCATGCAGTGCATTGTTCTATTACCTGATATATCAAGCAGGTCTCTTCAATTCATTTATTGCATGACCAAGGCAAGTTTTGTTACTACATTACAGTAGCTGATTGGATGTCAGTTGCTTCTGGTGATCTTGACAAGATAAATAGTTTAGAAGACCACTCTATTTCTTCAGTTTCAGAGCGTAATATCCAGAGAAATTAACTAGAAAGTTACTGGTGACAGGAAAGTCTAGGTGATCATGATTTTATTCAGTCTAATAAACAGAATATATGGTTGATTGAGTGAGGTATCACTTGTAGAATGTTCAGACAACCAGCGATGAGATGCATGCATGGATTCATTGAATTTTTGTTACAGTTGGAGACATTAAATATCCAAAGCAAACTGACTGTATAATATTAATTCACTTACTTTATATTTTCTCAATTTTGAGCCTGTATACAAATAATTAAATTTTTCTCAGTCCTAGAATAAGATGGGAGAGTCTGTTTACCTATACTGTACAACTTCAAAGGAAATGAAGAATAAAATTAGTAAAACCACAACAAGGTGAATTACAGATTTAAATACTAAATATGAATTAGAGCCTTTAGATAATTATTGTTCCAAAGCAAAATTGTAGATGGAAAAAACAAGGACTGGTGAGATCTTGGTTATTTAATGACAGCGGTTGGAGATTAAAAGGGTGGTAACTTCTTGTTCTTGAATATGTTGCAAAGTGGAGGTACAAATCAAAATGGGATATCAATTTCATTATGAAAAGTTTGTATACTTAAATAATCTAGCATTACTGTATTCATTTGTCCTCCACTTAAATATGCTACAACAGTGTCGGTACATTGGCAGTCTACCTTGAAATCTCAACTCTAGAGTAGATCCAACACAGAGCAGCCCACACTGTAACAAATACATGTGATCCCACTGTAATTTCATGGACCAGCTGGACTGGGAATCCCTTGAAAATAGATGAACAAATTTAACCTGTTTTGTTTGAAGTGAAGCATGTGAAATGTTACACTTAAGAAATCCTAGGATTCTTAGGTGGTATGTAATTAATGTGAGTGTTCCATTTCAGGTCCGACTAGATACATTGAAATTACACACAAACACATCTTGGTCCAAATCACATTTGCCTGGTGGCTACGGGCATGGTTTCACATGCATAGCTAGGCTTATAATTGAGATTTGGTTGATCTTGGAGTTTTGGCATTTGGCCTGATTCAAGGCTAGCAGTCAGACACATCCTTGAATTTGTGCAACAGAAAAAATCAGTTCACTATTGAATACAGCATTAGTCTACTGCACCGGCTGTTAATAACTCTATGCATACAATTCAGTGATGTTCGCAGAATATAGCCCTTTTGCGATCTGCCAAAATATTTGCTCCTCTCACACTGCACAAAATTCTTCAAGTTTTAATTCAGCTGGCTCTTTCCTGTTATCAGTGTCTTCCTACTTGCTTTATTTGTACACTGACATATGACTTGAAAAGCCGGCCCTGACTGTTTTCTAAAGTCAAAATGAGCAAACCAGCTCACATAAAGTGCCCTTCTTGGTATATCCATAGATGAACCAAGGATGAACATCACTGATACAGCTCATCCCACAATTAATACTTCGTTACTAATGACAACCAACAAGAACCCACAATCGATCCTTTAATTCTTTTTATCTTATGTTTAATCACCCACTGGAGGTGCCACTGATAACTCGTAAGGGCAGTTTCAGCAATGGTAAGTTGCAAGCTTCAATTTGAGAAAGCGTTCCTTTCCGTAGTTTAGTCCATCATTCCGTTCCGTTCCGTAGAATAGTCCCCACCTACCTCTGCAGTGAAGAGTCCACATGAGAGAGCCTTCTCAGCTTGTTACGGGGCTATGTATACCATTGTACATTCAATAGAATAACGTAATGTAGATATGGCATGTTATGATGAGCTACTGTACGTAGGTATTGATTCGTATATATGATTCACTGCTAGCTATACTGTAACACATCCTCCTATATAGCTATGAGGGCCTTTTGGAACCACAAATGGCTACTGAAAAAATTGCATCAAGTGATTTGGTGTATTTCCATGATAGGCAAATTAAAAAGAAATGAGATCTAATTGCCACTGGTCTTGTTTCCTAAAGCTAAAGAAATGGATACTCGTATTAACGTATAGACTATTCTACTATCCTGCACAGTGAAAAATAGCTGTTATACACTGGTATACTAGGGTGTGTATAACACTGTTATACTCAAATTATACACACCTATGTATAGCACCAGTATACAATGATGTATAACAATGTTATACATAGGCTGTGTTATACACAGTGCAGTATAACAGTGTTATTTACAGGTTGTGTTATACACAGTACAGTATAACAGTGTTATAATATACAGGTTGTGTTATACACAGTACAGTATAACAGTATTGTTATTATTATAGCTATATACACATGTCAGGTTGTAATAATATTATGTAATTAGATGTACAATTAAATTGTATACTTATTAATAATATCAGCTACATGTTAGTTAGTCAGTTCATTCTTTTTTACCTATATTTCTGTAGTAAAGAAAGATACTGAGACAAAGACAGAATATCAATTTTCAACCACAACAGACCACACATTCACCTCCAAGTACTGCGGGCTGTATTTGGAAAATGCTGCATTTAAATGTTTCAGTTAAATGTCATGCAGTTATCTGAACTCCTTGGTGCATGAAGGTATTAAAGTTCATAACTTTAAAACTATGCAAAATCACTAGTACTAGTCTTATGAAAGTATTTAACACTTTAAAGCATGTGCATGAATCTTTAGATGCTAGATACTTTAATAGAACTCTCATCTCTAATAGAATCATATCATGAATAATTGACCTAGATTCTGCTGTGGAATTACTCCAACATCATGCTCAATCTATCAATGGGCATGCATGTTTCTTATAGAGTCTTGTTGATTTACTCATCTCATCAACTAAGACATTATTATTATATTGGCATTTTGAAGGCTATCATGAGTATCATCTATACCTTGCACCATGCATGCAGGCAATAATACATGCATGTCATATAGCCACTAAAAAGATCGTATAATTATATACAACATAATTGTATATAATAACATGCATATACACACAATAATAATGCACCTTTAATATTATATATATATACATGTATGTTATATGGTAAATAAAGAAACTAGAGTTACTATGTCTAAATCAAACTGAATGCATGCATAAGTTACTTTTCAAGCTGGGCAATGTGTATGTTGTATATAGCATCAATGTCAATCACGCATGTTATGGCAACTCTGGTATATCTCTTTGCAATTGTAGCAGAGCTTGTCTAGCAGTGACCCTTTTATAGTAGCAAGCCAGTCGGCACTGTTCTGATAAGTTTAACACACTCCTCTGGCATGATTTTTCTGTTATACTACCACTTTCAGAGACTTGATATAACACTCCTCCAACTGAATAGATATCACTGTAAGTAGACTGCCTATAGATTCCATCAACTACCTCGGGTGCAACTTGAGGAAATTTTTTGTGATATTGCAGTCTATCTTGACTCGTCAAATGAAGCATTTTTCCACATTTGCATCCAGTAGCCTTTCCAAAGTCAATTAGTAAAATCTGATACTTGCCACAAGTAGCCAATGTGCATTGGTCAGACTTTATAGAAGGACCTAATAAAATGTTTGTGGTGGTAATGATCATTATGTAAAATTTCAGCCTCTGTATGCAAATACTCAACTGCATCCAGAAGTTGTGCAATAGCACTTATCCAGTCAAGGTTTTGCAGTTTACAAACACGTTTATCCAGCTCACGCCGTACAGTTAAAGATAATGGTGAGGCTTCTAAAAATCCATGAAATTGGAGAACAATTCTATATGGCTGTGTTTTGCTGCACAATCCAAAAAAGTAAGGAAGAAAAGGGTGACACAATGCTGCTGTCATTTCAGCTTCATGTTGTACATCCTCCTTAAGAGCATGGATGTGTAAATACTTGACTGCAACATGCATGGTGCGGTAGACCATTAACCTAACAATTCCAAAACTTCCCCTGCCAAGGTAGCACTCTTTTTGCTCCCCATGCAAAGTAGGATGAATTAACAAAGCAGGATCAATTTCACAGAGTGCTTTGGCTTCACTGTGCTTACTTACAATACGTTGGACATGAGGTCGACTCATTAACAATGCTTCTTTTCTCCGCTCAGTTTCCCATCTCCACCTTTCCCAAAATGTTCGAGCCATACACTTTAGGGTCGTCAGTCGCTTTTCTTGGCTTTTAAGCTGGGCACTGGTTTCTTCTACCGTCTTCCTTAGCTGTTTGCACTGTTGTTTTACGAGTTTTCGACTTTGACGCTGTTTTCTCCGTCTTGAATTACGCATGGCCTTTTTCTCCTCCATCGTGTTCTTCCTGAATTTTCCTCTTCCACTTGTCGCCTGGATCATTGTTTTGTAAGCTGGTGCTTTACTACTCACCGGCATAGCTATACTTGTATTGAGTAGCTGCAGAGTATTTATATACATGGAATTACAAAAGGTTACTTACAACAAGGAGCGGAACTGATGTATAGCAACTTGGAAATGACGAAAGCAGTTCCCTTCCAAAATGGCTTCTGTTGTTAATTATGGCTTCTGTACGACTCATTTGCACGTGCCGAGCCACGTTTCAGATGCTTTGGTAAAGTCTTAGATGAAGTGTACCCTAGGACATGAAATGTACAGTAGCAGCACTTCACAACAGATTGTGAAATACACCATCGACGTCTTGTAAAAAAAAGTTTTGATGTGATTGTAACACGGAATAGTTTCCGTACGTAAAGCGGATCGCGGTTGCGCGAATTTAGCTGGTTACCTCGTGTTCGTAGATTAGTGAGGATTATCGTTCTGATTAAGTACTATAAAGTTACTAATCTTGCCCAATAATTGTTAGGTAAGGGTTATGTAAAGTTTATTTCGTGTTAGGCGAGTTTTCGTAAGCCTCTCAGTTTTTGTACACTTGGGGCCTTATGACTTTCACTATACCATGCCGTTTTATTTGTAACTAGCTTTGGTGGTTGTTTTAGATGTATTATTCATTTCAGGGTGATATTTCAAATACCAACTGTGTAGCTACTGGGTGAAACACTCAAGTGGCATCTGGCCCGTGAAAAAGATTCTCCAAGGAAAATGAAATGTAAGGTTGGGGTGGTAGACTGGGGCATTATTCCCAGAATATGAACAGCCTTAATTAGTCCTTGTGTATAACTTTGAAGTTCTTGTATGATAGGTTTAATGGTTGCCCACCACGCTTTTTTTTGTTTTTTTTTATTTTTAAGAAGAGCCGGCCCCAATAATGGCACGCCCATCCACTGCATTGTAAACTCTATGCTACGATGTTCTATAAAATGGGTTTGCCTATACGTACACCTACAGAGCCAGAAAAGGAATCTACAGAACAAAGAATAGAGTGAAGAAAGTCTACTAGGGTATGAACAGTGGACACCCTGGATTCGGCAAGATGTTTTATAAGGCTTCAGTATTATTATTATTAATGCTTCTTCCAAAAAGTATATCTTTTAGTGGCTATCTGCCAAGATGTTTAATACCATTGGGAAAGTAATGCGGATGGATGCTAGTTCTTGTTGCCACTATGTGTCATCTTTTGGTGGCTACTAGCCAAGATGTTTCATCTTTTGTAGAGGAACATGATGTAATTGTATTGCTGTGTGCTAGTTCTTGCTACCAAGATGTGTCATCTTTCGGTGGCTACCTGCCAAGATGTTTCATCTTATGGTAGGGGAACATTATAATTATAGTTGTTGTACTTTGTGCTAGTTCTTGCTACCAAGATGTGTCATCTTTCGGTGGCTACCTGCCAAGATGTTTCATCTTTTTTCAGGGGAACGTAACATAATAGTATTGTTTTATGATAGTTATTGCTGCCAGGATGTCATATTTTGGTGACTACCTGCCAAAATGTTACATTGTTGTAGGGGAACATGATATAATTGTGTTGTTAATAAGCAAGTTGTTTGCTGCCACAATGCTTATTTTGTTTTTAGTATTTTTAAGCAAGTCTGTGTCTGCGCTCACATTAGTAAAAGCTTTGTGTTAAAAAGCAGTGTGCATGTAAGAAATGAAGGCCAATATTAACTCTCCAGGTAAGCAAGCTTTCGCTTTTAAGATGGTTATTTGTGCCACCTATTTGAATTTATAGGGGAGTTCCCATGAATACCTTTCAGAATGGGCTATATGGATGTTGAAAAACTGGAAAATGATGTATCTAGCCTTCTAGTGTATCGGGAATGTTGAATTCTTTCAAGGACATGTCCTATGCTTACATGAAGGGAAGCCTTGAGGCTTGTGTGAGAAAACATGATACCGTATTTCTATATTTATAAACCGTTAAAAATATTTCGTCGAAGCTAGCATCCGACGAAAATTAATTACGCGAAAATGTTCACCAACGTAATATTCGAGAAGTTGAATGAATTCGGTTAATTGCTTTCTGGCCACCTGGATCGAGGTTGCTGCGGTCTTTTAAAGACAAAGGCCTCCCTCATCCTAGGAGAGAAGGGAGCTGTCCGGTCTATTACACCGCACATTGGTCATGCCGGGCCATCTGATTCCGTGATAGACAACTACTACAGGACACATTAAATGGAGTATATATGCACAAATATGCAAGTTGATGAAAGAGCTTCTAGCTACAGCCATTTCACTCCAGTCCATTGCTTGACTTGTGACAGACAACTTCTGAATCTGGGGTGCAACCTTCATGAAACGGAGACGCCACAATTCAGTTTTACTGCTTGTCATTCTGCTTCTCCTGTATACAAAAAAGGCCGTATAGAATTAATAAAGTTACGTAATTCATTGTTAAAAAATTTTCGTCGCTTGAGGACACAGGTGAAAACTTTTTAACACAAAGATTTAACTCGTGAAAAATTCTCGCAGCTTATATTTATAGAAATACGGTATACACACTATATGTGACCGGATCTGCGAAAACCGACATAATGGCACATTTTCAAATTCTTTATTGAATATTTATAATCTACTTAGCCAAGTGTATGCTCTGGCCAATTTCAGCTTCATATGGCAACAACTTTTGGAGTTACAACCCTACAAAGTAGCAACAACAGAAAGTTCGATTTGTACAGCAAGCATTGGGAAAATAAATTACATGCGCTTACAAAAATGGCTGTAACTTACAAATACAATGCAGTACAGAGTTGCAACTTGCACCATTGTGTTCGCCATGAATAGGGGAGTCCATTACTGGGTACGTTGTTTCTTCTATTACCGTTCGTCACTGCATACAGAGGCGAAATCAGTGAAGAAAAATTGATTGCGTACAATCGTTTCAACGTGACGTAAATAAACGCCCATAACTTGCGTATCCTTTAGTCTACTGTAACGAAATAAAGCTTTTTGAACTCCTCTTGAGTAGGCCAATAAGACGATACCCAGGTTTTTATCATAGGATGCTTCCTTCACAAAAAAACAAAGCGTTTAAAAATTTAACGCATTTTTTTTTTGATTACGCAAATATTTTACCCATTGCAAATCAATGGCTTATACTGAAAATTTGGGCTTGCACCATTATGTCGGGTTTTCGCAAATCCGGTCACATATAGCTAATGTTGTAAACTAATTATATACATAGTGATTTAATTAAGTATTAATTAATTAATTAATTAACCCTTTCACCCCTGAATATTCTGGCAGACCATGGAGTCTGCTACAAATTGCATTATACAAGCTTAACTGTACACTATAGTACTTAGTTACCACACCTCTAAGTGATCGCTATAGACTAAGGGCCTCAACTAGGTTGCTTTTGTTTATGTAAATAAAATCGCTAAGAACTTACAAGACAACAAAACTGAAAAATATGGTAAAGGCAGCTTAAATAAGTAGTCAGTTACAAATAAGTTGCTACAGGTAAGTATTACAGTCCATACAACTATTCTAAACAGTCTCCTTACTGAGCGATTGTTTCTTTGGCTGGTTTCTTCGTGATCTATCCCAAATCTTGCATCATGCATGTGTATACGCACACGAGCAAATCATGCCACACTTCTGAAAACAGCCGACGGTGATCCCTGGCTGTCTTAGCCTATCAATAGCAATCCAGTAGACTTCAAAACGTGACTATCAACTTGAGGATGCGTGACAGTCGTCTTTTCTAACAAGAAAAACTTTGCAGTATTACGTAACAAACCCACAATAGTGTGTGAAGGATCTGAAACAGGACCTCTGTGGGCGTACACATTTCAGGGTAAGCGCATCGTACTGTAAAACGCATGATAGAAGTGGTAGCACATTAGAATTGTACTCGAAGTGCCTTTTATAGCCTCAAACCAGATAAATCTGGCTGAAGCGGTGAAAGGGTTTATTAAGTAACTAATATTTAGCTAGGAAGCGATATTGTTAACTGCACGAGCACCTGCATAAATATCAGAAGTATATAGTGTAGTGTCAAAATGTGAGAATTCGAACCATGTACACATAGATAGTAGCATGCCCTTCTGTATAGACATACTAGAAATTATATTCGCTCGATAGTTCTATTTAATGCCCACTGTAAATGTGTTACACAGTCATCTAAGTTGAAAAATAATCATTTAGCTAAGCTGCTAAACTATTCTTGTAAGCACTGTTAATATAACATACTGCACTTACTACCTCTTGTAAGTCGCTTCCAATAATGATAGTTGCTTCTGGTTTCATTCCCTTCCATTTCATTTGGGTTTCATCACTACCCCTTTAACACAAGCTAACTTGTAGTGGCTGACTGAATTTATTAAAGTATTTAATGTAGGGATGTTTGTGTAGGTGAGATAGCTAGGTTGTTTTAGAATACACAGTGCATCCCAGTTGCATGACTCTTGCTCTCATGTTTATACTATCGTGCACCCTACAGAAAATTACTTTTTGCAATGTAAGGATTATGAAATCAGCATGAGGTAATGCCAGAGGAGTTAGGACATGGCATGATACTTAGTATAGAAATCGTTTCATGTGTTCAGCTTCATATTGAGCTCCAGCAATTTTACGATGGACTTAATTAGTAATAGAGCATTATCTAGAATAAATTATGATCGTATTCAGGTACCTGTGTTATTGTTCGCTGTATTGTTAGTCACTAGTAGTACTGTAAATGTAATAGACTTTGGCATCTAAAGTGATGCAAGTAGCTGGTACATTATAGTTTTCATCCATGTTGGAATACAATATGTAAAATCATACATGTAATGACATTATGTCCTACCCCCTGAGGTAATGCAGCCATGTCAATAATGGCCCTATAATTATTTATCCAATGCAACTGGCAGTCAGTACAGCTGTCATCCATTTTTTACAACACCATATATACTCAACAAAAAATGAATCTACTACATGTGCTTTAGATGTTTAGTCTTACTGCTGAAACGTATAGCTAATCCTTTTCCTTATTAAAATTGTGTAACTTATATTGAATGATATTTGAGTACATTTGTTCCGGGCTGCTTGTTCATGAATTGGTTATCCAGTGGTCTCTATTTATCCTGCAGCAGCATTATTTCCACTGTCAAAGTGTTACACCCACCACTAAAAAGAAATACTGCATAAATACTCAGTTCCTTGTAATATGTTTGACTAACGTCTACATACACTGTAGCGTTTTATGTTGTTTTAACTGTTATGCATTAATTTTATGTGACTGCAGCATGAAAAAACAAATGATAAAGAAGATAGCTTGGTTTAAGATGATGACACTTTGAGGCCAACATATGTTTCCATGGCACTCACAAGGTATCATTGTATATAATATTTGATAGTAGGATTCATTGCTTTTGGCAATTGGAAATTGTTTCATTGGTTCACGGTGTTGGAAATGACTTTGCCCCATGGCATTTATATTCATAACTTTAACACAAATTCAAGACAATACTCAGTACAGTTAAAACAACACCCAGAACAACCTGAATAACTTTACTGTGGAAAAGCATACACACCAATTTTTACAGTAACTATGAATTACACTCCTCATAGTAACTCTGCCAAGGATGAATCATGGTAGTCAAATAGCAAGTGGGCAGGCTTTAATTAGGACACGATTTAATTAGGACGAGCACAGAGCTATACTTCAATTAAACTAAATGTTTCTTCACCACACACAATTGCTACAAAACTACTAGTCCTACTCAACTGAGTAACCGCACAAATTTAGTGTTATACAAAGTACAATGAAACCTCATTAATAGGGCCACCTCTGGGACCAAACGTTGGCTTTAAAAATGAGTTGGCCTTATTAATGAGATCATAAAGTACTACTTAGCAATATTTGGGACCTACTAGGCAGCCACTATAATGAAGTATTCTTATTAAAGAGGTGGCCACTAATTGAGGTTTCAGGAGTTGCAACTTATTTCTATTGAAAATTTATATGTGGCAAAGGATAACTAGCGAAGTAAGCTTGTAATTATTTGCATATAGGCAGGTAGAACAAAGATTTCTGTATGAAATCTACCTTAAAATTATCTACTTATGATGGATACATTCCTTAGCTTAGACATCCACGGCTGTACTTTTTAAAACAAGTTCAAGTGTCCTCTTAACTCCCGCTACTTTGTACAAAATAACTCCAATAAATTTGTGCAGTTACTTACTTATATCATGTGAGTATAACAGAAAGAACTAGCAGTTTTGAACCTATTGTGTACCTGGTTTGTAACTGTATACTTTGTCATGTGTAGTGAGCATGGTAAATTGGGTAGTCAACGTAGTTACGCTAATTGTGGTAGTGAGACTAGTGACTTTGCATATTATTAGTTTCAACTACTTTCTAATAACTTGCCATGATGAAACTCTTTCACCTTGTGATGAGTTGGGCCATAATTACAAGGCTGCGTGTATGGTATGTTGGGTTGGGCTTGCCCGCTCAGCAACATAATATAGACTGGGAGTTGGTTTCCAGTAGACAGTTTAATTATGATCAATTCCTGTACCAATGCAATGAATGCATACAATTGCCAAAGAGATGAATTCAACTGCCAAACCTTAATCTATAGTACATGTGCATTTATCTCTCACTAACTATTTGTAGACCTTGACTGCCTTTTAAGAAGCACTGGATGAACGCTGGGAGAAATGAAACAAAGACAGAAAAATGCATCTAAGAGTGAAATAATTTAGTGCCTCCACACTACAACCTCCAACTTAAGTAAAGGAATTAGAAGTGTGACTCTTACAGGAATTTAAAAACACCATTCACTCAACAGTAATGTAATATATATGTACTTCAGATTTCCAACAGATATTTGTGTAAGTTTAGCTTCAATCTACATACTTGTATAAAAGTGCACCTTGCACATATAACCTATATATACAGTAAGTCACTTTCCAACAAATTTCACATCTGAACCATCGTGGTGCCAGCACAAATGGAAGGGTGTTGTATATAGCAAGACAAAGGACTTTATGCTATAGAAATAATTAGTGTTTTGGACATCCTGTTTGGAATTGACCACAAAACCCAAAGAAGCCATTCATGATTTTCAAATGATTGTCTGCTCACTGGTTGATCTAATTTAAAGTCTCTTGATATTTTCAATGATAAGTCCAAATAATTAAATGCAGCTAATGTGTCTTTATTAGTGTGCATATGTGTTTATTGAATGGCATTTATTAGTTAAGATAGGTGCATTTAGTATAAAACTATATGCACATTTCCAAAATCATACAGTATTATGCAAGTATGAATAATTAAAGAATTGAAATAAGTGGTACAAGTATGCATTTAAAACATTATGATATTGGTCTATGTATTGTACAATTTGCCAATAACCAAGGAGATGCTATTATACCATAGTCTTGACCAAAATTAAATTCGAGTAGCATTTTCTCTGAAATAGCACATCTGCATAGTAAACGACTTACAGGGATGTAGGAAAAAACTGTGTTTGTAATTGTAAGAGACTACACTAAATACAATGGAAAAGGGAAATGATAGGGTCTAGTGTGGTCTGTGAACCAAGTTACTTTAGCAAATAAATGCTCAACCTTTCTTCGTTTAGAGCACTGATGATGGCCAGCTTGTTCTGTTGTTATTGATTCAGAACAGTTACATAAAGCCACTGTGTGAGAAAAAAAGTGTTCAACTATTCCTACCTTGACAGAAAGTTCAGAATTACCACTCATTGTTTCTCCCCATTTAGCCATAACTGCTTTAGATTGCTGAGATCGAGATTTTGATGATGTAAAGTGATTTCCAAGAACTTCAAGATCAGTGAATGTGAAGTTTAGTTTAGGTATATGGGGGATATAGTCATCTGGGTATAGCAATCCATATGTAGCCTTAAGGTCTGCTACTTCGTGGTCATCAAAGTAGCATTCATAAAGTTTAGATGATATCTGATGAATGTCCATTCGTGATGCATTAATGTGACGAACTAAGCATATTGCATTTGTTTTGTAATGACAAAGGGCATGCGTGTCTAGTTGTGTATGATGTAATGAACCGCCTTTATTGTTTTGCAAACAAAGATCAGATACCAATGAAAATTCTGGCATCACTTCGTATGCTATTACTGAATCTTGATAGTTCATTACCTTTTGAAGAATCTGTTCTTCAGGTTTCATCCAGTTTTTTGTGAAGTTTTCTAACAGTCCATTAAATCGTTCGAAGGGAAATGCCCAAAATGCTGAAATTGGCCCAAAATCTACAATACAATTTTTAATATGGTGGTGAAGGTGAATATTTGGCGAGCAATTTTCTTTGCCATAGAGTGTTTCAAATTTCTCACAAAACTCTAAAATTTTTTCATCAGCAAGGTTAAGGTCTTCAACAGAAATTGTATACTGTCTTAGTATCACAGATGCTTGCACAAACAAGGACCAGCATTGAAGATCAGCAGATGGTAAAATATCCCGTAATGCATATAAACTATACAAATTAGTCCAATTCAGCCACTGATCTGCTGTTAATCCACTGAAGTTTGAGCCAATTTTGTATGGGATTCTGCCAATGCCGGTGGGAACTCTAAGTTCATCAACACGCTCTTGTATTACTGGAAGGTGTTCATCTTTAATAATTTTTAGTTGCCTCCATACTTTCATCATATGCTTTGCAGTTCCCAAGTATATGTTATGCATTGGATCAATCACATGATTTCTTATGATGTCAAAGTAATCTAATCTAGTAAGCTCACTGTAATGAGCACCAAGCTCTTTTTGGTTCTTTTGTCGCTCTGTTAATGTTTTGCTTGATTTGACTGTGTTAACTGCATCTTCATGATCTTTCTTATTTCTAGGTTTCCAGTTTTGCCGATCGTAGCCTGAATAGTCAGTAGCATCACCAAACTTTTCACAAGGAAATTTCTTAAGGCATTTTGAACATCCTAGCGTAGCATTAAAATTTGGAAAACCACAAACTTTACGAGTTGCTGGCAAATCAGACACAAAGCACAGTAAAGCAGCTCTAACAATGTTTGACTGTCCAGTGTTGTCAAGTATTGGAATGCCTTTCCATAAGTCTTCAAGCTGGTCCACTACTGGCTTTAAGAATCCATGAATTCTTTTGGGTTCGCTTGGACCTGGTATCAATCCTGCAATAATGGTATTCTCAATTTTGTATCTCTCTGACCTTGGCAAGTTAAGAATTGTTAAATACATAGCACCTATGCTATACTGTGTGTGGATGTAAGGGTTAAACCAGTCAATGTTTAATGACAGTGCAATGTTGTTGCGGATGGCCAAAAATGGTCTACCATCCTGATACTGAAAGTCTCTCCATACCTTTCCATCTGTTATGTCACTGAATTCATTAATGATAGTATGATGTCTCCATTGGTTACAGAGCTTTAACATTCCAGGTCTGTTCATAATGTCCTTAAGTGACTCTGTTATGCTATTAAACAAAAAACATTTTGTTGGTACCAGCTTATACTTAGAACCACATTTTATTTGTTTCATTATTTGACCATTACATTTGCTTCTCCGTGACCTTTGTGGGTGATCTGGAAATTCAACAAAATTACATCGTGGGATGTCAAGAAATGGATGAGATTGAGGACTGTAGGAAGACTGATCAAGTGGCTGTATTGTAGAGCATTTTGAACACACAGCATACTTTGTGATTGATTGCTTCCATCTGAGAGATAATGGAGAATTTCTTTTCAACGTATAAAGAGTGGTGGGAAATATACTATGTAATTCTGAAATAAAATTGTTTGGTGGAAGTAATGCAACTAAAGTAAACAAGAATGATTTAAAAAGAATTAATAGAAAGTGAATTGCCCGGTCAGGAATTTTAAACTTTAATTGGAAGTATACTAAAAAATATGATACAGTTCGTACCAAAGATTTACATTTTTTCTGCACCTCAGTTTCTTCTACTACATTGTCTGTTGTTGCTTCTCGAGATTCTGCACCATTTTCTGTAGGTGGCAGTTCACTGTGTAATGCTGTGACCTGATGACAACTAGTTAACTCTTCCGGATCTTCTATTTCAGGTGCAGCATTATCTTCAAATACTTCTATCCCTAAATGTTCACAATCATCCTCTTCTGTATCTGAAACTGATTCAGAATCGCTTCTTTTATCATAAGGTACACTCTCATCATGTAAAGTAGTGTATTCACCACATGATTCATCAGGATGATGTACATATAGTTCATCATGTAGTAAACTTTTATCATGTTGTTGATTTAATGAACTTCGCAGGCTAGTTTGAATCCTCTTCCCTGGACAGACACCAGCAATTTTATGCCGAAAAAAGCTACAACGAGAGAGATTTTGTTGACAACCAGGACAAACTTCACGATCATCCATTTTTACTTTCTCTTATGCACGAAAAAGAAATGCTGGATAAATACACTTTTTACTTTATATACTTTACAAGGACATGACCTTGAACAAGAACTTTGACAGGATTAAGACCAAGAAGAAGATATTGTAACAGGAACAAGACCTTGAATAAGAACTTTTAACAGGAAAAGACCTTGAACATCACAGGAACAGAGAGTGTATGATGTCAAAGATACCCTTGGCACAGGAATAGCTGCAATATACCTTAAAGTGGTCATTATTTCACCAGGAATGACATTATACAGGTAGCTACACATGAATATTGTTAAGAAAAGAAAAGAATTTCATTAGGTGTAATATTAATTATGTGGTACAGCAGTAGCCATATCCCAGAGATACTGTGCATTATAGGTGTACTTCTATTTGGTATAGCTCAAATTCTATCTGCATAATTATGTACTGCATGTGCATACTACTATATTACCTACCTAAGTTAGCTAGCTTATCTAAATTTCATGCAGTCCCTCAGAGCAACTAATAATGATTACTTGTAAGGTCCCATAATAATGAATAATTTTAACTTCGTGTTCCTGTAAGTGTATACATACCTATATAGATAACTTAGCTAACATCTCCTTGAGATGACAACTATATAGCAGGCAATGTATATATACACACCCGAGCATGCTTAACTATTAGAAATATCAGTTGAAAACAGAATATTATATTTTTAATTTTACAAATTATATTTTACTGTTTTGGAAAACAAAATAATATCTTTGGATAAATCAGATTGGAAAATAGTAATGGTGTTCACTGATATGCATGGTATTGCCTGTTATCTCTATCATAGAAAGATAATGGGAATGAGGGAGTTGGCTTAATTGTAATGAATTCAATTCAAGTAGTACAATGCAGGTCAGTAGGATGGTGAAAAATTTATTTTGTTGTTTTTGTAATACCCACATCTTGCTGCTCTTATTCCTGTGGCAATTAAGAACTCTTTTACAATGTTACTGCATGTTAATATACAATATATTGAGGTGCATTTTCATACAATCGCATCTAACTTTATATAGCTTATAATATGTGATATGGATCTGCACATGCATGCTGATAGCTACATACCTACAGTAATATAATTATGTTGCGTCACTTGATGCTATAACTAGCTATATGTACACTTAATTTTTGTGTGTCCACTGAACTGAAGCCATCTACATAGGCAGGAAACACCTCATGCATTAAGTTGTAAATTGTAACCATATAATTATCTCTTTAGTTCCTTTATATAGTGACCTTTCTTAACTGTGAATATAAATACACTGTGCTTTCTGCAATTGTCAGTTGATCTATGGTGATTTACAGTAAAGTATATATCGTTCACTGAAGATGGCAAATAGAGCACCAAGACAGCTGTTTACTTCTAGAAGTAGCAGTAGCAGAGATAGTAGTAGTGTGAGTGATTTTGTACCTATAAATGTCATACTCCTGGATCAAATGAGGTAGTAAAGGTGATGATAATATTATTCCTTTTTATGGAAACAATTAATTAAGCTAGTCATTACCATGCTTACTAATAATTATAGGAAATTAATATTTGCATCAAAGGTGCATGGACAATCAAAAGGCATACAACACTTCGATGTGTATGTATTCATGGAGTATAAATCAGTACTGCATAGCATGCATCATCAATTCCTCTATGCTCTAGCTACAGTTTGACATTGGTAGTTGTTTTGTATATAATATAATTCATTTCTGCATCTCCTATATATAGTAAGCTGCAAGAATTAAGATTTTAATTATATAATACATAAAGTGTCATGATCAGAACTTCAAATGTCTGTACAGATAACTATCTCCAGAACCTGAAACAAGGATATACTCTTGTTAATTCAGTAATACACGAGTCCAGAAAATTACTGAATCTACACAGTTTTGAATTTATTTCAAGAATTTTCTTGTAATTAAGGTATTGAGAATGGTTTAAAACCGTTGACAAGTAGATTTGCACCGTAAAATTTGTGATTTGATTATTAAATATTTAGGTGTCAAATGTGCCCATATGCATGGGTGATTTTCCAAATTCGGTCATATATCAGATTAATGCAGTTGCTGCATTTCAGCTTCTCTACTGAGAGACAGATTTTACAAAAAAAAATGTGACCGGATTTCACATAACAAGGCTTCCACACACACAAAATCAAACTTACGTTTTTACCAGAAATGGATTGCTGGCCTAATACACTATCACATTCCACACTGTACTTCCTTCAGGACTGGCAAGTCTGGTTTCTGTGGCAGCTTTCTTCCGACCCTGTCAAAGCCACGAGTGGGAGATTGGCGCCATTGAATGGCCATGGCTTTGTGATAATGGTGTGTAGTGAGCTGGGACTTCACAGAGAGCTCACCAATAGTGTTCTCGGTCAATTTGGAGTGATTTGAGGGCCATGGAGAGCCCAAACTTGGCCTCTGGATTCCAATCGTCTTCTTACTCCATTTTATACCCGTATATTAAGACCACCATCCACCCCCATCCTCCCACCCTATTACTATCACCTGTGATATTATTACTCACTCGAGAAAAGCTGCCCAAAACAGGGCTAATTTTGGGTATCAGAAATGTATACACCCACTCAGTGATAGCTAGTAAATAGATGCATACTTGGTGCAAATTTTGTTTGCACAGCTGTAGGCACTGGGAAGTTATTACACAATGATTACTTAAAATCGCCATATCTCCTAACGAAGTTTTGTGCGTCGAAGCCGGGTTTTGTCAAATTCAGTCACAAATTATTATTCCTTGTTATTGGGCAATGCCTGTTTTCTAGCTCTCCAGTATACCCAGCTACATATGTAGCTTAAAGCTATTAATTAATATATAGCTAATTTACTTTTTTTAATTTCTCTGTAGCAAAGGTCAACAGCCACATTTTATGGCTCAAGAGACCATGGCCAGACCAACAGAGGACAGGTTTCCAGGCAAATGATAAGTGACTCATATGTAGAGCCACAGCATGCCAGTCACCATCATTGGGGGCCCGGAGATATGATTCCTCCATTAATTGAACATGATCAAGAAGAGAGTGGTCAAAGCTATGAACAGTTATGGGATGACATAAAAGGATTTATTGCCTCAGAGTTAGAAAAATTCAGTGATTTAGTTGAGAATTTTGGGGAGCGACTGGAAAATGTAGAAGCCAGTGTACGTCTTCTAGAAAATAAAATCACTGAATCTACATCTAGTTCATCTGATGGCACACCACAAAGCACACAGAAACGTAAAAGAAAATCAGATCTAAAATTGCAGGTAAATGTATAATCATTCTGAAGGAAATTTTTCTAAATGCAATTTAACTACAGAGCAAGATCAGAGTGTTGCATAATGGGCTAGATACCCAGTTAATTGCCAGTGAAGGGTAAGTAAAACTATAGCAGCTATAGAAGAAGTCAGTATAAAATAATTTAAATTAGAATTGATAGCAGCCATAACACTGAGGTGGTCAAGGCAATTCACAAAGAAATTGGTGGGGATTTAATGACTGTAAGAGGTATATAGCTATACATATCACAACAAAAATTACTACTTATACTACATAACTCCATCTTTAGTCAGTATTGCTATTACTTTAATTCATAATCCCCATACTAAAACGAAATAGTAGGGCTGGTGGTCTGTTTGTGTCTGAAAGTTTTAGATTTGTATAGCTCCAATAATGAAATTAATATTGATGGAGCAAATACAGGCAGTATTTGTATACAGTTATTGCTGTGTATATAAGCTTGGATGTTGTGAAAAGAGTTTATGTAGATGCACTGCTTGAAGGTTCTTAGTTTACTAATTTGTTAAGCTGCTTTACTGTAGTTGTGCCCAGTTATACTGATAGTAAAATGTCAGTAACTTTAAGTATATGGAACATAATTGTTTTACTAAGTTTTAAACTCTCAGTAAACATCAGTGAATGCAGGTTTACTGAAAAGCTACTGAAATTCCAAACAATTAACTGTTCCATATACTGGGGATATACCACTCTAGTAAACTAAGAAACTTCAAGCAGTGATGGGGTTAACACATACCGAAAGAACTTTAAACGCTTAGAAAATGGAGAAAATGAAGATGTAACGAATAGACGTGCCATGCGAGCAAGGAAACAAAGGGTAAGTATTATTCATAAGTGTATTGTTGTTGATTATCTATGACAGTTGTGGGAACGAAGGGGCAAACATGTGAGAGATGATGAAAAAGAAAAGTGGGATGACATCAAGCCAGAAATGATGTCGGATGAGGAAGTGCTGCCTGATGGAACCATTGAAAGGAAACAGCTATCCTGGAGATCCCAGGAATTAAATGAATTTTTGTGTACCCTTGATACCAGGGCTGATGCTGCCTCAAAAACAGCAAGGAAAGCCAGAGTTCTGGGACCTCCAGTAGAATGTGTGCCACTTCCCACATGCCCCTCTTGGATGTTACATCATGAAGAAAATTAATTATAGTTGCTGACTACATAATGTGTGCTGTATAGCCATGTTATTATAACTATTACATTTACATTGGTACTGTTACAGTAAATCTTGGACTGTGCAGTGATGAAAGCTAACCGATGCCGTTTTATTATGAAGAAATGAGAGTGCAGTTAAATAATACTGCAATAATGTGTAAAATCCATGATACATGTATAATATACAGTGGTAGCTATAGATACCAAAAAAACATCATTGTCATTTTCTGAGTTTACAAGTCATAGCTTTGTTTCATCAGACATGTCAAGACTGCAGGCTGTACATAAAGAAGGGCATAATACAATGTAGCAAAGTCAGTTGTACTCATGACAATACAATGTGAGACAGTGGCTGTAATTTATGTAATTACGTAGTATGACATGCAGCATGGCATACAACAAATGGAGGGTGGTTCTGTTGCGTAAGTGGGTGGGATCCATACTAAAAGAAAAAGACTAGTGCAGTCCAATGGCCGGATTTATAACGACTATAGTAGATTTAGCCCAGTCTCTAAGTGAATCATTCTAGCCATATCATGAGACCATCATAAGATGTCTAAAACAAGGCTACTTATAATGGACCGTCAGACTACTCATTATAAGTAGCCTTGTTTTAGACATCTTATGGTGGTCTCAAGCTGCAGTCAGCCCTGCTGCATGGTCACATTGCACTTGTAATTAGATAGCTAATTAATTGGTAGTATGCTTATGAAAAATAAGAGAGTTAGCTACAATACACAAACCAATTAATTAGCTATCTAATTACAAGTGCAATAATGTGTATTTTGTATTTGTATTTTTGTATTTGTAATTATTTATAGCTAGCTACAGGGAAGACAGCATCACCCAATAGAGGCTGTTCTTCAGCTGTGCCCTGTAACAAAATACATACAATAAGTTACAATATGAGTACACACATACAACGAAATGTGATTGTAAGAGTGATGTAGCTAAATATTAAATCAGAGGAGGTTTCAATAATTACTACCAGAGAAGTGTGCCATGAAACATCTATGGTTTTTTCATGAAATGTTAAATTGCCCCTATGAAATGTACCATGAAAGTCAATTCTTGGTATACCATGGGTTGATTCATAGGCCATGAAATGCGTCTCCAGATCAGATTATCATGGTACTTTCATGGCGTTGCAGTACCCATGAAACATTAAAATTCGTGGGATAAACCATAGGTATTTTGATGGGTATTTCATGGTTATTTTCATGACAATTTCATGCACTGTATCTGGTAGTGAATGTTACGTGGCAAGGTATTCCATTCTTTAATGATAGTAGCTGTACCGTACTCCAGTAGTTGGGACTAACCCTATTCTCGAACCTACTTTGTCATTATGAAGGTGCACGTGATACGCAGTTGTAAAACGGCAAACCGCAAAACATGGTTGATGGAACTTACCGATTCATAGAATGCCAGCTCACATCTTCGTGAACTGACGAGGTTTCTGATTGCCGGAAAGATGTGGCATTGATGCGCGCTATCCAATGCGAGGAGGGAAACAATTTTCTCAAAGTAGGCTGTGACGATTTTGTACCGTTGCTGATGTATTGTTTGGCTAAGGTAAAAATACGCTACACAAATGGCAGGGAAGGCTTAGCTTTGAGCTCACAAGTTTAGAGGTAGCGTGGGATGGACTAGTGATGGTAACGTAATCCAGTCAAGTGCTGGGATCGGACTGTAAGTGTACGTTTACATGTAGCCTGTGTGCATTTACAACAAATTTGACAGGTGCAGCTAAGGGAAAATCACTGAAAATGTATTGGATTGGCTGGTAAGTGTGCCTTCAGTCTGTACATTTACAACTATTAGTTTTGACAGTGAGATTCACCAGTTTTATCATGAATTTGGTAAGTGTGTCTATAAGCCTGCTTTATACTATAAATTTAGGCTTGCACAATTGTGTCGGGTTTTTGCAGATCCAGTGACATTTACATGTATTTTGGCAGGTATACTGAAGTAAAATTCACTGAAGTGTAATCATGGTAAGTGTATCTTTTCTGCTTGTATGCATCTACCAACCACATATTTTTTTGCTAATACAGCTAAGTGAAATCCACCAAAGTTGTCTCATGGAGATTGCTGGTAAGTATACCTTTGCATAAATGGCTTATATTTTGACATGCAGATGTGGCAAAATGAAATGATCACTGAAATGATCCTAGGTAAGTTTGTCTTTACAGTCTGTTCATTCCTGTCCACTGTTCTTTTTGACAGATATTTTAAATTTGTACTATTAGTGGTATTCCAGGTAAGAGTACCCTTGCAGGCAATGTGTGTTTATTTATGACTAATGTTTTTGGCAGGTATAATGAAGAATAATTATACGCCACTCAGTGACATTAGGAAGACAAAAACATATCTGGTGGCACTACATGGCAGGAATCATAGGGTTCATATCTTCTGGAATCTACAAATAGTGGAAACTAGTGGTAAGAGTACCCTTGCAGGCATTGTGTGCATTTATGACTACTAATATTTTTGGTAGGTATAATGAAGAATGATTATACGCCACTCAGTGATGTTAGGAAGATGTACACACATCTTTGGTGGCACTTCATGGCAGGAACCATAGCTGTTCTCCATGGATCATATCTTCTGGAATCTACAACTCCATTGAACTGTGACTCCATTTAAATTTATTAATTTTGCTGATCTAAAAAAAACAAACATGTGCTTTAAATAGAAGGACTAATAATAGTGGGGAGTTATAATGCTGTTATACAGGGTATGTATACTACTAATATGCACATGTTATACATGGTGTTATACACTAGGGAAGTAGTGATAACACTGATATACACATGTTATACGCTTGTAATACATACTTATACACACCTGTATAACACAGCTTTACACATGTTATACATAGCCGTGTATATAGTATCCATACAGATGTTTTACAGGGGCTGTATAACGGATGTGTTATCTGTGTATAACATATAGATAACAATGTTATACATGTGTTATAAGATAGTGGATAACATACCATTTTTCACTGTGCTGGCTACCTTAATTAATTGTGTAAATAATTGTTCTGACATCATGACTTTGCAATAAGTGAGTGAGGATAATATGATATCATTAATTTTGATGGCTTTCTTTCCACATGTTCGTTTGTGTGGGATATGAACAACTCTTGAGGCAATTAGAACACTAGATTTTTATCTGCAAGGATTTAAATGATTAGAGTCTAAAGATCACAAAGAGTCTAGGAGGCTTTACAATGAGTATACATAGCTATATAGGAGTCTAAAGATTAAAAATGTAACAATCAACAAAACTGATGAAATTATATCTATAACTTCCTTAAACAATTCGCTAGTGACATAAATGATTGGATAAAATCAAGGACTTCACTTGTTCTGTGGTAGAAAAGGATGTGTCCTAAACAATCAAACATGCATCATATCATCCTAATAGCAGAATATCAAATATTACTAGTTGAATATTCTACTAATTCAGCAATAAAAGCATAATTTTGCTGTACAGTCAGGGCTACAGTATATCATGGAAGGTATAAGGTAATCCAAAGGCTGCAGCACATTCTCAGATATTCAGTGCTGGTCACTGTAAAGCTCTGATAATCATGATTAATTATCCTGTCAAGTAGCATTCATACAGCTTCTTTTGTTATCATTGTTTTATCATAGCTGACATTTGTCAAAATTAAAGTTACAGGTATATACATATATCCTTGGCCATAGAAACTAGGAGAAGATTATATTATAGTTATAGTAGTTGTGACTGAAACTGCCAAAACAGGGAATCTGGGCACAAGCTACACCCAAGCATGAAACAAATCAAGCCGTTACTCAACATTAACTATATTCAGGTGTTTGTGGCACTTGTAACAGGGAAGTCAGATAAATTTTAGTAAAAAAGGACAGGTTTTTCAGCTTTTTTCAGATTTTCTATTCTTTGTAATCTTTAGATTCCTATTTATTACATGTACATGCAGTAAATGGTTATTGGCAACTAGGTGTCTAGGATTCTTGTATTATGACGATGGAGTCCATTTGTATAAGCCCGTAACAAGACATGTTTATTATTATCGAAAACACAGAATGAGGTATGTTACAGGTTTTTGCAATTGAATTCGGCGACTTTGCAATTGAATTCGTCCCGTTTGCAATTGAGTTCGTCGCTGTTGCAATTGAATTCGTCCCGTTTGCAATTGAATTCGTCGGTTTGCAATTGAATTCGTCCCGTTTGCAATTGAATTCGTCGCTTTTGCAATTGAATTCGTCGCTTTTGCAGTTAAATTCGTCCGTAACAAGAATGGCAGCTGGAGCAAACACGAAAACATGATGTAGCAGCTGCTACAAGAACTTGTTCAAGTACAACGGTAGTAAACAACTCTTTATAAGGCAATAATTCTTCCTCTACAGCCTATCCAGCAACATTCCAAACTCTACTACGCCATTCGCGATGGGTGTGGTCACTCGCGAGCAAGTTAATTAACTTGTCAGACAGCTATCAACTTCGCGTACTACCAGCTTCAATTACCTTCTAGTGTCTCAAGTGTAACTCTCCAAGGCATAAATAGTTCATCTCTTAATGAACGGGTTGGTTTCTTGAAGCCGTTTTGTTTATGACGAATTGTAATGCAAACGCGACGAATTCTATTGCAAAACCGACTAATTCAACTGCAAAACCGACGAATTCAATTGCAAAACCGACGAATTCAATTGCAAACGGGACGAATTCAATTGCAATACCGACGAAGTCAATTGCAAACGGGACGAATTCAATCGCAAAGGCGACGAATTCAATTGCAAAAACCTGTAATGGATACATGGCATATGTAGAATTATATATATTATGTTTTATATAGGTCATGATATAAAGAACTTAATTATCTGACATTCGATAGGGATCTGTAAGGACTATATACATGAGGTAAGTACATTACTACTTGTTGTTTAGTGTCTTGCTACATTATCTTGCAATTGATTACAGTGATTATCAACCATGCAGTGGAGGCTATAGTGTACAGATGATTGTCAACCATGCAGTAAAGGCTGTGACAAATAACATTGCTAACATTTTTGCATAATGTATGATGTTTTTAAATTTAATATTCGTTGAGCTGTTCAGACAAGTGATGAAAAGAATTTAATCACTGCCAACACGCTGTGGAATTTCATTATGGGGCTATGAATACATTTGTAAGTGCATGAAAAAGTTTCACTTAATGTGTGGTTTGTGGGTGGTGAATGATAGATAGGCTTCCAAAGTAGTGCACAAATTGAAAATTCTAAATGTGCAAGTTTGAAAACTTCTTTGGAAATTGAGTTCATTTCCAAGCAGTTTCCAAACTGAAACTGACAATGTGCAAATGTGTAAACCCTTGAGTTTATGTACACGCACAAAACAGTTTCCAATTTGCACACTGAGGCTGTTCTTGCTGTGAACGTCATTCATAAAGTCAACAAGTTTTAGCATATAAATAATCATGATTGTTTAATTAAAATGCATGATGTTTATATGTATCTCTACAATAAATGCAAGAGTTATGCTTGTTACAATTTCACTTGTGCATGAGTCAAGAATTAAGTACTAAGATACAATACATGTATACTATATGCATGTAATTTACAATTTATGTTGCTATATAATGTTATGATACTGTCACCACCAGCCTTTATAAGGTCTTTTATGTATAGGACGTCTAATGTTTGGTAGATCACAAAAGTATCCAAAATTACGAGACCTTGTGAACATGTCAACGTTGGTACTGAGTGGGAAAAATGGAACCATAAAGTCATCTGGCTGATGTCCTATGGTGGGAACAGTTACTGGTATATCATTAGGATACTCTGCATCAGGGTGTCGCTCCAGCCACTCATCAAACATACAATCTACCATGACATGGTGAGGCATGAAAAGAGGATCATTTGGTGATGACACCACATCATCCATTTGTCCTCTCTTATCAAGAGGAAGATTTGTGGCAAGATCACCTGCCCCAGTAATGGTATGAACCTAAACAAGAAAAGTGATATTATAAAACACACAATGACAAAAATCATGCAGTACTTACCGTGCCATGCATTTGTTGTTTAAGTGCAATCAATCGAGAGCCATTTGACTTTGTGAGGGAACATTCAGGGTCAAAGGTGGGAGAACAAAAACACATTCTGTCTTTACGGCACCTACGTATATTAAAGTTAACATCAGCATCAACAAAACTTCGATAGTTTCTTCGTGATAGAAAATTATAAGGTGGTCTTTCGTATGTTCTAAAAGTCATGGCAAGATTTACTTGCCGACTTGTAGGCCAGTCAGGATTGTTGCTACTGCAAGGGTTAGTTCCTGTGAATGGGCAACGTTGAAGGGGACCAGTGTTAACATTTGGATCACAAATCTGAAAGAATTTTTGCCAACATATTGTGTTCCATCCGTCACCAACAATATCTCCAAATACACGAGGAAAACCACTGACATTCCTTGTTGCCCCAAGCCTCTTTTCAGTAAAGAGATCATCTGACAGTATTCCAGTAGATCTTTGAATTTCAATTCGCCAGTCCCAGTAAGGTAGCCTGAAAGTGTGATAGTCCAAGTGTCCCATGCTCTTTAACATGTGTTGTATTTCCCACTCAAACAACAAGTGAAAGTATTTGTGCCAAGTTGTGAATGCAGGTCCGGCATGAGCATAATCCAAACGAATTGATACGTCTAAAATGTAATATGACATTGATGTATGTAAGTATATATATTAGGATTAAAAAGTCAATTAACAAGTGCAGAAATGTATGTGACCATAATTCAAGTTTTGAGCCATCAAATTACATCATAATACACATGCGCACGTATCACTGCATGCAGATACAATGGATGCTTACTACATACTTATTTACATTACCTGGTGTAGCAGAATCTTTTGAAGCAAAGTGGTGAAGCCACACAAACAAATTATAAAGTGATACATTACTCATGCGGAGATTTGTGGTTCCTGGAACTGCCTCTTCTAATACAGCCACGTACCCTGAGTCAAACGAACGTGACTGAACAATGGTATCAATGAATTCAGCCCAGTCACTATCAGTGTAGGCAGCAAGTGGTCGTCGGGGAAGAACTTGTGACTCAGAGCAATCAGGTCCATAGTGACCAAACTTACACCGACTACAGTCATATCCCGTATAATTTCCATTGCACTTACAGACCTGTTAAGAGAAACCACAATAATATACATGTCAGTACAACTAGCAATTGTACAATTATTATAATAACAGTCCATTATAGTAGAGTCATGCATAGGATCTTTTTAAGTATCAGTACTAACCTTGGTGAAGTAGTGAGGCCAATTGCGACGCACATCAGCACTGTTTATGTCATATCCAGGCAAGTTCAAATCAGTACACTGTCCCCTACCAGCATCCTGTCCACACACACCATCACTTGTAGTTGGACAACACTCCAAGTTTTCTAGACTTGTAACATCACTGCATGCTCTTGGTATTTGACCATAAGCCTCCTGCCCCAACAGACATAGCAAGGCAATGGCCATGAAAGAAACTTGACCACTTTGCATTTTAACTACAGTGTACAAAAATAAGTTGAAATAGCTGCTGTAACACTCAATATGTAAGAGATAGACTAAGTGTTATTTAGTTATTTATTTATTAAAACTTTACAGTGTATGTGGTTGATAATTAATGTCATTTCACATGTATTGTATAGCTAGCTTTTCACATTAGCGCATAATTTGTGAGGCTGTAATTAGTAGAGATGGCCTATATGCCTAATGAGACTGACCCATATACATATGTAGCACTCACCTAGTAGCTAGCTTCAGTTGACGAGAGAAATAGTTAAACCTTCAATTGATATTCCCACGATAGCTAATGAATCCAGAAGTTTTCAGTTAAGCTGCAGTTTGTACTCATGATTTTGTCTAATGTTCCACGCTTTATATACTTAGTGTTTGCATTGTATGCGTGGGCTACAGGATATCCTGCTACCTAGCTACCTCATCCAATTTTTTTTGAAAACTTCCGTCGCAAATCTGGAGTAATTCGTGTGCGTGGGTTGTATGATAACGTGATCTAAACTTCAATTTAAACTTTCTAAAGATTTTAAGGCTTTGCAGCACAAGTACTACCTGGTCCTATATATACACTTAACAGCGTGGCTAAAGATTTCGCCTTAGCTGAATCATAGTGTACTTTATAGCTACCATGCACTGCTGTGGCCACTAAATTGAAAAAATCTCAGCAAACCGTTTATACCATTGCCATTACCGGACATGAAAAAGTAAATGCTTTTCCAAAAGCACATACATGGCAATCCATAGTTTGACTTGTGAATAATCAGTTGAATCTTTTTGGAATGTAATTGTATATTGGATCATCTAGTTTGTTTGTGTGTGCTTTATTTGTTTATTAGTCTCCTTGCTATTTCTGCATGTGCTGTGCTTTTCAGTGGCGGATCCTGGGAGGGGGGAGGGAAAGGTAAAACGGGCATGTTCCCCCTTTCCCACTTCCCATTCCATCATCCCTCTCAAGAAAAACTACATACAAGATCGAGATACTCTAATGGAGCAGTCAGTGTTCTTGAGGCAGTGTAGCTTAACTATGAAGCTGTGACTAAAGGTTCTTTATATACTTTATATAGTAAATACATTTGGTGAAGGGTAGTCATTATTGCTGTGACTTGTATATATAGCTAGCTAGCTACGTATGGCACACTGCTAACTACACTACACACATGCTTCTCAATATAAGAGAGTTGTTGACAGCTATTATAATTGCATCAATTAAGAGATTTAAGAGACCATAGCAAGCAATTTTAAAGGTATGATATAGTTTCACATCTAATTGCCATTCTTTCCTAAACAAATATGAGTACTGACTCATATTCAGTATAATACAATGAAGCCTCTCTAATCAGACGCTCATGGGAATAAGGAAATTGTGTAAAAATGTCACAATATTGATTATTAAAAATGTCAGATTATTGTAAGATATGTTGTGAACTTTTGGCATAGTTAATTTGACTGCAAATGAAACCATGCAGATGCAAGTTCTAATCTCCTGTTAATTTCATTGAGAAAAAAAGTTTAAATGTTTCAATGTGTTCTCTGTACTGCAATCAAAACATTGCTATACTTACGTAGGTGATTTTTCAGCAAGCAATAATATATGGTTATGCAAACAATTATCTATGCAGTTTTATCAGCTCTTGTGAGTAAGAAATTATGGAGACCAGTAGACTTTTGTTCTCTACTCCTTCATAATAAACTTCTATCTCAGTAATACTGCATATTTTCAAAAATATATCATTGAATACTGCCCAGTTTTCATCTTCAAAGATTTTAAGACTGGAATCTAAAAGCTACTGAATGATCACAAGGATTCTAGAATGTTTTAAAAGGAGTGTAAACCTAGGAGTATAAAGATTATAAGGAATAGAACAATAAAAAACTGAAAAACTTGTATTCTTATTAAAGACAAAAATATTTAATTTATGTGAAGATTTCTTAAAAGTGCCATATATGCATAAGCAAAGTTAATATTGTGTAAAGGCTTCACTTATTTCATGGTAGAAAAGGATGTATCCTAAACAATCAAACATGCATCATATCCTAATAGATCAATTACTACTAGGTGTGTTGTACTAATTTAGTTGACATAACTGTTATTTTACAAGTACCACAAATACCTGAATAAAGTTAATATGAGGAAATTAAGGGCTTCACCTATTCTATGGTAGGAAAGGATGTATCCTAAGCATGCATCATATCCTAGTAGTAATACAGAATGTCAATTATTACTAGTTTTAATTCAGTATCAAAGACATTTTTAGTCAGGGCCATGTAATGTATGGGTATACATGTACATCCTGCTCTATACTGCTGCAGTAGTGTGACTGTTATAGTAAGCATGCAGGAAGTATGTAACACACAATCTTAACCATTTTATTGTAACTACGTGGGATCTGTATAAAAATCTTATAACGTTTCCAAATTTCCATGTTTCAAGATTCATTATTCATAGCTACCTGTTCATAATGATTACTTTAGCTTATCACTATAAATTTACACTAAACAATATTGGCATATTAGGGATATAATGTCAAGAAGGTGATTATCTTGTTTACAAGTCTAGTTCTGGGTTGCCATTAAGGCCTACCAGTGGCGGATTTAGGGGGGTTTCAAGGTTTCCACGGAAACCCCCTTTGAAAATTGATTGCGTAACAATTAAATGCTTTAATTATTGCGGTGTGCGCCTCGATCGAGATACTCTAATAGAGCAGTCACAGTAGCTATTAAAGCAGTGTGTAGCAAGTTATTTCAGGTATTTTATGTACTATCAATAGGCTGTGACCTTTTTTTTTTTTTGGTCTCACCTTACCAAACCAGACAAGGTAGTGCAAACTTTTGCATATCTCATGTCAGTGTATTTCTCCACCTTCTAACTGGAAACCCCCTTTATAAATTCCTAGATCCGCCACTGCCTACAATGTTAACAGTGCAGTTGTGTACAATAGAACAACCATAAAAACTGAAAAAGCTGTGCTACTCTTTTACTAATTGACAAAAATATCTTTTAAACAATTCTTAGCAAGTACCATACATATCTATATTGAGTAATGGCTACACTTGTAGGAAAGGAAGTATCTTAAACAATTAAACATGTATCATATCTTAATAGCAACACAGAAGATTAATTATTATAGGTTTATTGTACTAATTTAGTTGACATAACTGTTATTAAGTTACAAACACTGAATTAGGTCATTGGATGCTGCTCAGTTTTCTTTTTCAATGGTTTAAAAGATTAAAGTCTAAAGTCTAATGATCACAAGGATGCAGTAAATAAGAGGCTTGACAAGCAGTGTCTAAGCTTAGGAATCTAAAGATTACAAAGAATAGAAAATCTTTAAAAAAAACTGAAAAACCTGTCCTTTTTTACTAAAATTTATCTGACTTCCTGTTACAAGTGCCACAAACACCTGAATATAGTTAATGTTGAGTAACGGCTTCATTTATTTTATGGTTGGGTGTAGTTTGTGCCCAGATTCCCTGTTTTGGCAGTTTCAGTCACAAATAATATAACTATAATATAATCTTCTCCTAGTTTCTATGGCCGAGGATATATGTACCTGTAAGTTTATTTTAACAAATGTCAGCTATGATAAAACAATGATAAAAAGGAAGCTGTACGAATGCTACTTGACAGGATAATTAATCATGATTATCAGAGCTTTACAGTGACCAGCACTGAATATCTGACAGCAATTTGTACTGCAGCCTTTAGATTACTTTATACCATCCATGATATACTGTAGTCCTGACTGTACAGTAAAATTATGCCTTTGATGCTGAATTAGTACAATATTCAGCTAGAAATATTTTATATGCAGCTATTAGGATATGATGCATGTTTGATTGTTTAGGACACATCCTTTTCTACCACAGAACAAGTGAAGTCCTTATTCAATATTGATTTTATCCAATCATTTATGTCACTAGCGAATTCTTTAAGGAAGTTAGATATAATTTCATCAGTTTTGATGATTGTTACATTTTTTAATCTTTAGACTCCTATATAGCTATGTATACTCATTGTAAAGCCTCCTAGACTCTTTGTGATCTTTAGACTCTAACCATTTAAACCCTTGAAGATAAAAATCTAGTGTGCTAATTGCCTCAAGAGTTGTTCATATCCCACACAAATGAACATGTGGAAAGGAAGCCATCAAAATTAATGATATCATATTATCCTTACTCACTTATTGCAAATCATGATGTCACAACAATTATTTACACAATTAATTATGGTAGCCAGGATAGTTGAATAAACCATATGTTAATATGAGTATCCATTTCTTTAGCTTTAGGAAACTAGACCAGTGGCACTTGATGCAATTTTTCAGTAGCCATTTGTGGTTTCCAAAAGGCTCTCATAGCTGTATAGCTAGCAGTGAATCATATATACGAATCAATACCTACGTAGCTCATCATAACATGTCATATATACATCACATTATTCTATTGGATGTACAATGATATACAGAACCCCGTAACAAGCTGGGAAGGCTCTCTCATGTGGACTCTTCACTGCAGAGGTAGCTACAGAAATGCGAGCGATTTTGTGCTTTAGCTAACTACTCTAAACTAACAATATGTTTTTGCAATTTAAACACATCATACAACAACTATGCATAAAAACTTAAGTGATATAAAGTACACAGGATGTGATACCACAAAGTTCCATGCATTGAC